>NW_027187317.1:3967678-4003196 GCF_028583685.1 Petaurus breviceps papuanus | reverse complement strand
AGGAAGGAAGGAAGGAAGGAAGGAAGGAAGGAAGGAAGGAAGGAAGGGAAAGAAGGAAAGGAAGGAAGAAAAGGAAGGAAGAAAAGAAGGAACAGAGGGAGGAAAGGAAGGGAAGGAGAGATGGATGAAGGAAAGAAGAAAGGAAGAAAAAAGGGGGAAATAAAGGATGGAAGGAAGGAAGGAAGGAAGGAAGGAAGGAAGGAAGGAGAGGGAAACATAAAGGTAACAAGGAAAGAAAGAAAAAAGTGAAAAGGGATGAAAGCTGGAGGGAGAAAATGAAATGTGAGAAGGGTAGTGAAAAGGGGGAGGCAGAGAAAGAGGGAGAGTAGGAAGATAAAACCATTAGTGAGCTGGATCTGCCCTTCTTTCCACGTGGATTGTGGTATTGCATGTTCTCTCATTCCTTTTTGGATTATTCACTTATAATCCCATTTAGGATAAAAGAAAGAAAATATAAAAAATGTGTCCCATAAGAATGGTTTTGCTTTTTCTATCCCTAGAGAACTAGGAAAACCATGACTCAAGTGAACTTGACTGTGACTGTGCCAAGCAGGAATTATTATTACAAGGCCCTTGGCTGTTAGCATGATAAAGTGGGTTTAGCCCAAAGCAGCTCTTAATGGGGAAAGCCACACCCTTCTAAGGCTCTGAATTTAAGGGATAGAGAGAAGTTGTGATAAGACAGACCACACAGCTTCCTACTAACTGGGGAGATCCCAAGGCTTAATAAATAAGAACATTCCAGAACAGCAAATCCCACAGATAGTTCAAATAAGCAAAATGTAATTTCAATGATTATTTTGTCAACTTATTAACATTGTGTCAGAGAATTTAGATAACCACAGGATGAGCAAAACCCATACTCTTCAGTTAAAATATGTAATATAAAGTAAAATATATTTTATTTAATTATGTTTAAACGAATATGTAACTTCCTTGACATATCATCACCTTCATTCATTCATCCATCCATCCAACCATTCATGCTTGAAGACTTTATTAAATGCCCAATATGTGCAGAATGATTCACTATATATTAGAATAGGAAGAAAAAGAAATTAGTCCCTGCTCTCATGTAGCTTAGAATCTGGGAGGAATGGGGAGATAAGATATAAACCCAGATGATGTCTAATATTGCATAAGTGTAATAGGGAGAATTGCAAAACCAAGTGCTGTGAAGTCTAAGGGCAAAGTCATTACTGAGAGGAGGGAGGACAAGGGGAAAATTCCTAGAGGAGCTAAGGGTTGAGTTAAGCTTCAAAAGATGAATAGGAATTCAATGGCTAAAAATGTATGTTGTCTTCTGTCATTAAATTCTTTTTTTTTCTTTTTGGAGGGGGGAAAGGCAGGGCAATTGGAGTTAAGTGACTTGTCCAAGGTCACATGACTAGTTTTTATGTTAAGTGTCTGAGGCTGGATTTGAACTCAGGTCCTCCTGACTTCAGGGCTGGTGCTCCATTCACTGTACCACCTCACCTCCCCCTCTCATTAAATTCTAAGTTCCCTGAGGTCAGGGACAGTCTTTCTTTTTCATATTTGTATCCCCATTGGCTATCACAGTGCCTGACACAGAGTAGGTACTTAATAAATGTTTATTGAATTGAACTGAGGACTTTCAAGGCATGGAGAACAAAATGAACAAAGACATGGAGATGGGAGAGCAAAGGGCATCTTTAGGGGATAAAGGCTAGTTTGGTTTGACCAGTACATGGAATATACATTCAGTTGTTTAGGTCATGTCTGACTCTTCATGGCCCCATCTGGGGTTTTCTTGGCAGAGATACTAGAGTGGTTTGCTATTTCCTTCTCCAGCTCATTTTGCAGATGAGGAAATTGAGGCGAACAGAGTTAAGTGACTTGCTCAGGATCACATAATTAGTAATAGTTTGAGACCAGATTTGAACTCATGGAGATGAGTCTTCTTGACTTCAGGCCTGGCACCCTATCCATTGTGCCACTTGGCTGTCCCATAGAATTCATTCAGACAAGTAAATTAACAAATGACTGGAAAGATAAAGCAGTACCATATTGGGAAAGGTTTTGAATGTCAAGCAAGTATTTCCGAACTTTATTTTTGAGCGGAGGAGTGGCTTAGTCAGATCTATGCTTAAGGAAGACAAGCATGGCAACATTATGAAGATGGATTAGACAAAGGAGAGATTATATGAATACTACTTCAGGCAGATGGTAAAGAGGGCTTGCGCTGCAATGATGGCAATGGGGATAGACAAGAGGATATGAAAACCAGAGCTATTAAGGAAATTGAATTGATATGACTTGATGAATCATTAGTTATGGGAGGAAATGGAGGTAGAAGAGACAATAATTACCTCAAATTTACAAACATGGGGGACAAGGTGATACTAATGCCACAGGAGGAGTTTTACATGAAAAGATAAACTTGGTTTGGACCAGTTCTTGACGGTGCCAGGGCTACATGTAGGTGGAAACATCATGATTGTAGTTGGAGACAGGATTGGAACAGTCTGTGTTGACTATCACATGGTTGGATCAGCCTTTCTTCATGTGGCTATATGTAGCAAGAATCATAACCATCCTTCAAGCAGCCTGACTCACAATGGAGGGGTTTTGAATTTAACTTAATTTAATTAGTTTTTGCAGCATTAGCATCTGAGGATGAAAGACTTTTACTCCTTCCATATGATAATGAGAAAGGCCTGAGGGCTGCCTCTTTTCCCTTTCAACCCTGGACCCTCTTCCTGTGCCTTCCCTCCCTGTGCATTTAGGCTACGTGACCCTGAGAAATGGGTCCAAGTCTATAGTCTTTTCATTCCTTCTTTACTGTTCTAGGTACAGGGAGTAGAGTTTTCAATCTGGCCTGGGAGCACGAACCATAGGGATCTGGGAGTTTGGGAATCCAAGCTGGCTGATACAGCCATCTCAGCAGAGAGACTCTGAGAACCAGGGATCAGGCATACCAGTCCTGCAGAAACTAGCACTGAAGGCTTTGAACTTGAACTTGGTGGGACCAATGCCACATTGAACTAAGTTGTGAGCCTAACTCCTATCCCCACACCTACTCCTACCCTCACTGAGGTGATACACAGAGCATTATGATACTGAAGCATTGGAAGAGTGTTTGTATCTTGTTCTTGCTATATCTCTAAAGCAAATATTCCTTTATAAAAGTTAATCTGATGTTAACTATTAAATGGAACTGTGGCTAATCACTGAGCCCCTAAAATTAGAACTTGAGCCAATGACAGAAAAGAGAGACTTTCCCCTCCAACCTTCCTCAGGGTACCAGAGAGGACTCCTTTGGAGGACTGGGAGGGGTGGGCAGTAGCAGGTCTGAGCCTGAGAGAGTAGGGCCAAACTCATCCAAATTACATATATACCAGTGCAACTGGGATTATGTGTTATATATATTTTGGAAGTGACAGAAGCAATTGCAGAATCACAGGATATCAGAGTTTGAAGGAAACTCAGAAATCATCTAGTCCCAGCCATGCATGAGCACATATCAACACTACTGCTATTGACTTGTCTAGGCAACATCCTGTAGAAGTTTTATGGAATGCAGAAAATAAGTCAGGAATGGTCATGAAGATTTGGGAATGGATGGCTTGCAGTCCACAAAACCCCCAAGTCAAACCAACAAGTCTAAGCACTTACTAACTGTGAGGTGCTGTGCTAAGCACTGGAAATACAAAGAAAGATAAAAACATGGTCCCTGTCCTCAAGGAGCTTACAATCTAATGGGAGGGTCAACATGTAAGCTACTCTGAACATAATACAAGATATATAAGGGTAAAATAGAGGAGACCTCAGAGGGAAGGCCATAGCAATGGCAGAAAGGGAGGGGCAACTGGAAAGGGCCTCTTGCAGAAGGGACTTCACATATTCTTTGGATGAACTATTGCTTAGACATACTCTCTTCCACCTGAGAAAGTTGATTTTCTTTAAATACAAGTATAAGACTATAGGAACAGCTAGACAGCTCAATGAAGAGTTCTCAGCCTAGAATCAGGAAGACCTGAGTTCAAATCCAGCCACTTACTAGCTGTGTGACCTTGGGCAAGTCACATAAGCTCCATTTGCCTTAATCCACTGGAGGAGGAGATGGTAAATCATTCAAATACCTTTGCTAAGAAAACCCCATGGACAAGAAGATCCACAGGGTAACAAAGAATTGGACACAACTGAACAGCAGCATGAGACTTTACACTTTTTGAGGGGAGGGGTGAGAGTACAGATCTGTGATTTTATTTTTTGTAAGGAACTCCCAGTGTGGAAAACCCCTCTACCAAAGCAAACAAGAAACTTTTCTATTACAAGAGGTCTTATGGCATTTTCTGGGACACTGAGAGGTTAAGTGATTCACCCATAGTCTCATAGTTCATGTGTGTTAGAGGTGGGGATTGAACCTTATATTTGTCCCTGTTAAATTTCATCTTATTAGATTTGACTGTGTCTTAAGATCTTTTTGATCACTCATTCTGTTGTTCAGTGTGAAAATTATCCTTCCTAGCTTTCTGTAACTTTCTCCAGAAACCCTAAATAAGTACAGTGGAAAAAATTAGATGGATGGTGAAATTAGGTAGGGTTTTAGACTTGAAAGTGGAAAACAGCACAATGTAGGAAGGGGCAATGGATTCTTGTATGGAAGCTAGTGAAAGAAGAAAGGGACATTCTATGAAATTCTGCTTTTTCACTTACTCTATTATAATTAGCACACCACCTATCTGTCATCAGAGGAAGTTTGATAAAAATTTAAAATAACTTTGAAATCAGACAACCTTATTTAAAAAACTGGAACAGCTCATTTTGTTCTTATTCTTCATGAAGTAGCTGTTAACAAGGGACCTATATGCTGAGAAGCCTGGGCCAGGAAGACTTGGGAGTGATAATAAATACTGACCACTTCTTCCCTTTGTGTCTGCAGGGTATATGCGTATATACTAGATGTATATGTGGATGGATATATGGATATATTTTTTGGGCTACAGAACTCCAAAAAATGCAAACCAAACAATAACAACAATAATGCAAGAAATAGCCTCATTTTTTTTTCTATATCTTCCTCCAAAATTCTCTTTGAACCCATGATCAAGTGTTTCAGTCATGTTCCTACAAAATCATAGACTCTGGAAGGGACCTTAAAAGTCATGTATCCCAACCTTTAAATTCAAGTGAAAAGCTGTCCAGCTGGAGCTAGTAATCTCCCCTACTGAGAGAAAACATAGTTCCATGTACATAAGGTGACCATATGTCCAAGATTTTCCAGGACAGTGCTGGTTTCAAGAAATGAAAGTGAACTCTAGGAAGGCTTTGCATAAAGACTATCCTATTCTGTCTACCCATGTGTCCCAAATTTTGGTTTAGGAAATATGGCCTCTGTGCCTATATAGCTTCAAAAGTCACTTCAAGAAGTTTCTTTAGAGACTTTATGAGACTATAGTAGCACAAGTAAAATACTCATGATCCAAGTGAGGCTCCCATAGAAGGTAACATCTTTTGTTTAATCAACATCTTCTCTTTTCAGCTAGATGGCAAACTTCATAAGGGCAAGCACTGAGTCAAGTTAAATAGTTTTATATACTGTACAGTTTCTAACATGAACCTTATATAGAGTATAATTTTTTCCAGGATAAATGAAAAAAAAAACACCTGTAATTTTAATGTTTTTTTTCCACAGGGCAATGGAACCATAATGTTATACTACATATGGAAATTCTGCCCAAAGTCATAGCCTTATGGGAATTTATTCAAGTGCCTTGGTGAAGGTCTTTCAAGTTTGGCCTGTTACTGTCTCCATTACTCCTCTATTTCTGACCAGGCTGACCACACAACCAGACTCAATTGTGTCCTATGGCCAACACACATGCTTTGTGGTCAGGTTCTGTATCAAAACCTATGTACATAGGCATGAACCCAGGATAAAGCCACTAAGACCTTTCCACTGTTGGCTTTAACAAGCTACTCTCAATACTAAAGGGTCATAGAATTAGGCCTATGGAATTCCTTATTTGGTTGTGATGATGTTTCAGAAAATGAGTGTTGACTGGAAAAATAATCAATGACTTTTGTTTCCTTGTGAAAATTGAAATTGGACTTTGAAGGCTCTTGGCACCTGAGTTGGCATTATACCAAACAATTGGGCTTCAATCTTGGCCCATGAGAACCTTCTGGTTTTCCATGTGGGACAAACTTTTTGGAGAATCTGGAAAAATTCCCAGGATAAAAATGTCAATGGACCATCCTATCCAGTTTGGAAAATTCATCTTAATATGATAGAATTGATAAAAATGTGCTTTTTCAGGCATCTTTCACTTGATGGATTTTGTTTGGATGAAGTTTGAGGATTTTTCCAGGATGGAAAAGTGAAGCATTGTTCATATTCAATTTTTAACCCCTACTTCCTTGCTTTAAAAAAAAAAAAGGACATTGACAAAATAAGAATTTCAATATGATATATGAATTCATTTGCTTACTGGAGAAAAGATATTCAAGCAGCAGGAATGCTTAATTTTGTTTTAATTTTTTATATTAATTGATATAACTTTTATTTTGATATATCCATAACTTTCATCTAAATAACTCACCTACCCACCTGGAGACCTCATTAAAAAATTAAGTAAAACTAATCAAATAATTGCAATCTCATGCATAAATTTTATATTATTATAGTTTGTCACTTCTTAATATAAGGAAACAAAATGCATTTTAAACCTGGACATCTGGAAAACAATGTTTCCTCAAATTCAGTTGCTAATTTAATTTTGTCATCACTTTCATTATTGTATGTCATTCCATTAATTGTTCCTTTTTTGTTGTTCTGCATCAGTGCGTATAAGTCTTCCTATGTCTCTGAATTCTTCATATTCATCATTTCTTAAGGTGCAGTGATAATCCATGACCTTCATGTACCACAGTAAGGAACTCTTAATTTTGATTCCAATCACAGTGGATTGATATGTCTTTAAGAATGTCGTTTGTGGCTTCAGTTCTCTAATAGTTCTATGATTTCACTAATGTTAGTCCTGTGATGTTGCAGGGCCCACATGGCACATAGAGAAAAGCTTTGTTGTCTGGTCAGACACAATAGACTGCCTGAGCTAAAAGTGGCACATTACCCACTATTTTTGCATTTCAACTGTCTTAATGGACTTTATAAGTTGCTCATTGGCTAAGAACCTCATCACTAATTGGAACCGGCTGTAGTTATGTCTCACATCTGTGATAAAGGCTTGGGAATTGAAAATTAGTGAGTAAACCCAGTTTGGCAGCAGGGCACATGAAGAGGAATCATCTGAAAGGTAGTTTGGAGCTAGATTGTCAAAAGTATCAAATATGAAACTATGGGGAGAAGATTTCATTCAGCATAGAATTTATTTGTTCAAGGTGTTTATTTATTTATTTATTTAGAAACTATCAATATCAATATTTGAGTCATGCTGGGGCTAAATCTACCAACATGGAGACAGAAGCAACACAGAGCTATTCCTTTCCTGATAGCACTTAAAGAAGAAACAACACATTACCTCTACCACCCCACCCCCACCCAAACAGCCAAATTCACATTTACGTAGCTAGAACTGTTAGGAAGTCAATTCTTAAATCTGCCTTTGTGACTTCTACCCAGTGCTCTTACTTCAGTTCCTTGGGACAAAGTATAACAAGTGCAACCCCTCTTCCTCATGACAGTCCCTCTGAACGTTCCTTTCTTCCTCCCTCCCTCCTTCCTTCCTTCCTTCCTTCCTTCCTTCCTTCCTTCCTTCCTTCCTTCCTTCCTTCCTTCCTTCCTTCCTTCCTTCCTTCCTTCCTTCCTTCCTTCCTATTTGAGAATCTTATTAGGGAAAGAAGTTAATTAAACTAGAAAGATACTATATCATAAACTGGGGTGGGCTCCTCACTTACCCCCTATACTCCCCAGTTTCCATATGAGTTGTTTCCTTGCAGTAATATCCTGGGTATTCTCTCTCCCCCTGTTCCCTACCCCAGAATGACGTCTCTTGAACTCGACCCTCCAACTTAGAGTACACTCTGTTCCATTTGGATTGGGCACGTGGGCAAAAAAAAAAAAAATACTAAATTTTACTGTGCTGTTCTTGGTTGGTATGGTTCAACAAAAGCTTTGTAGAGGAGATGACAATTAAAGTGCACCTTGAAAAACGGGGTTTATTTCAATAGGCAATGATGGATGGGGGGCATTTCTGACATAGATAACAACATGAACAAAGACTGAGATGTAGGGAAGCATGAGATGTCACAAGTGTCAACTAAGATTGAGTGTGACAAGAAGTAGAGTAGTAGATATAGTAGAGAGAGTCATGGGAATCCAACTGTGGAATATTTAGCATGTCAAGCTAAGGAATTAGGAATTTATTTGAAAGACAATATGATTTAGTAAAAAGTGATAGACCTGGAGTCAGGAGAGATTTGAGTTTGAATCCTGCCCCAAACATTTGTTAGCTGTGGTTTACCCATAGATCCATTTCTAGCATCTTATTTTCCTCATATGTAAAATGGTGATGAGCAGATCGGAAGGACATATCTTATGGGATTATTGGGGTCATTAGTTCAAAGAGCACATGTTCAAAAATCTGAGATTTTACAAAATTTAAAGTGCTATGTAATTGCAAGGCATTGTTATTTATTTTTTAAGCAATAGGAGCCTTGGGATATTTTTGAGCAGAACAACAATGTGATAAGCAGGAATAACTTGGTAGGGATTCAAAGAATATATTGGAAGAAAAAGAAACTACAGGGAAGTGTAGTGGTTAGAGCATCCATGCTGATTGCTGATGCCACTATATGCCCTTTAAGCTGTGACTTTCCAGATTATATTCTTGATCTTCTAGTCGAGTTTGACATCTCATAAGCACAGGCTCCTTTCCTCTTGTCTTCACAACCCGCAGACCTGATCTATAATATGTTCTGACCTCGAGTAGTTATGTTTCCCTTACCTCAGCCTACCTCTTCTAATCAGGTCCAAATGACTGGCAAGCTCTGCCCTGGATTTATCCATATGCCAAGTGTTATGACTGATCCTTCAGACAGAACAATTTGGGGGTAGATTCTTTTACTTTCCAACCAGCTGGGTTAATGTTGTATAGGCAGAACAAATATATGTGAGCATGAAAACAATACTAAAAAACAAAATCCCAATATCTTGAATTTGAACTCAGAGTAACCACCAGAGAAACATGAGAGCTGTTTGTGAGCTCATCAGAACCCAAAAATGCATGCTTAGTTTTATTTGAAGTTTGATGTACTATGTGCTATACATTTGCTGGAAATCGAAAGACTTAATAAAGATAGAGTATTTTTATTAAAATCACATACAAAATTGGCTGCCTTCCCTGCTTCATCTACTTTTTTTTTTAAAGAAGGCATCAGAGACATGTTTCAAAAGTTTAAATTACTGTTTGATCAGTTCCCTGTTCAGCGGTTGAGTTCTGACAAGGAAGGAAACTCAGCAAATTACTACACAGGTGACTTTGTACATCTGCATAATATCATTTTTAAAAGTGCTGTAATTATAGTCATGCTCCTTCAGCTGTGATCTTGCCCAGTCTTTCCAAACTTTGTTGTTTGGGCTGGGTCTCTGAGATATTTGAGACTTCAAGTCCAGGGAACACTTGGCTGCTGTGTAGAAGGAGCATTTTCAATTCAATAATTGCCATTTTTCTTCTTAATAGGTAGAGTGGTGCTACGGGGCAACACATTAGTGAAACAGAGATCATAATACAAATTGGACCTGTATGATCAGTCTTTTGTAGTTCTCATGGACCAATGGTTGTTTACCCTAGGGTATATTAACACAGCTGGACACATCTGGCCCATGCTCTATGGATATCCATTACTGTTGTATGAATTATCTTATTATGGCTCATCTTCCTGAGTTCAAATCTGACCTCAGACACTTATGAGTTGTGTGACCTTGGGCAAGTCATTTAACTGTTTATCTCAGTTTCTTCATCAGTAAAATGAGCTGGAGAAGGAAATGACAAATCACTCTAGAAAACCCCAAATTGGGATGTGAAGAGTCAGACATGATTGAAAAATAACTGAACGACAAACCCACATAGATAGATTACTCCAAAAGTAGGTAATCCTGGCATGTCTGTCACTGCCCCAATCAGGGCAGCAGGATTAATCTGGAAGCCTCTAACCTGTCTACAATCAGTACCTATTGCCTTATACCTATATTAAGGATATAGATTGAAATAAAATAATGAGAAAAAGGACTCTGTCTTAGCAAAAGCATTTACCACCTTGTTTGCTAGAATCACATCTGAAAATTTTCTTGAATTCAATTTGCCTGAAACTACATCTGATTCTTCTCTGATTTAGCTGACTTCTCTGGACTTGACTCCTTTATTTCATAGGAATCTGTCAGACTCTTTCTGATTTCCTGGATCCCTTCTCCTGACCCTTTTTGCCAAGCCTTGCACAACTTAACCAATACCCAGGCATTATTTCAGGTTCCTTGTTAAATCACAGGCAAGTCCCCTACTACCTAGCAAGTCTACTGGTCGTTTTCTCCCAAAGCTTTTGCAACAGAAACAAACAAATGTTTTCTAATTCAACTGTAACATGGGTCAGTTCTGCTTTAGATGATCAAAGTAATAATTTGGAGGTATTAGATGGAATATCTATTGTCTTTCCCCCTCCCCTAGTATTCTCCTCCACCAATCTTTTTCCCAATCCACACTGCAAAAGACTGCCAAATTCATCTTCCAAATGCACAGATCTGATAATTTAATTTAATTCAATTCAGTTGAGCTATATATACATAATATAGTAACTTTATATATATATATAGTTATGTTTCTTATATATATGCAAGTAATTACGGTAAGTGCCATAGGCATAAAGATAGATGTACCGCAAACCCCACTATCCATGAGCTAATAATGAGGAGAAAGAGTGGTGGCAATAAGCTAAACGTTTTGCTGAAAAAAATTAGTCATTTAGTAAGTGCTCCCTGTTTTCCAGGCACTATGCTAGGCACAGGGGATAAAAATGTAATGGATAAATAATCACTTTTCATGAGAAGCTTATAATCTAATAAGAAAGGCAAGTACACATATAAGCACATTCAGAATAAATATGAAGAAAATAACATCTTTTTTCCCTTACTTGACAATATGCTGCTTGAAAACAATCATAGTCTTATTTACCTTCATATCTCCCTCAGCCCTTTGTATTATGTTTCCCATACAACAGGAATTCCATAAATATTTGTTGAATGAGTGAGTGAATGAATGTTATAACATATTTCCTATTATGAAGACAATGGAAATAATTAAATGTGAGCCTGAAAATTTAAGGAGGGAACATGTACTCAAAGCTAGGGGATTAGGCAAGGTTTTTTGTTAGAGGTGGCATATGAGCTAAACTTTGAAGTGTGGTAAGACTTCTAAAGGGATAAACAGAAAAAGGAATAGATTGCAGGCATGAGGGACTGCCTATGCAAAGGCACAGAGGTGGAAAATCAAATCCCAATTTGTAGATCAACTTGACAAGGATATAGAGTGTTTGAGGATGAGTGATGTGAAATAAAACTGTAAAAGTAAATTGGAGGTAGATTGTGAAAAGATTTAAACAGGCAGGAAAGAAGCATTTTTTAAGGACCTATTATGTACCAGGTACTCTACAAATATTATTTCATCTTATCCTCAGAACAACCCTGGTTGATATGTGCTATTATTACTGAAGCAGATAGAGATTAGTGACTTGCCCAGAGTCACACACCTAAAACATAAGTATCTGGGTCCAAACTTGAACTCAGGTATTCCTGACTTCAGAACCAAGGCTGATGGCTCCACCTAGCTCCATTAGGTTGTCTTTATTTTATCCTACAGAGAACAACAACAAAAACCTCTTAAAATTCTTGAGCAAGAACTGCACTTTGGAAGAGCTTAGGAGGCTGTTGTCATGGTCCAGATGAAAAGTGATGCAGACCTGGACTATGGTGATGGTTGAGGAAACATAAAAGGAAATGTGTCAAATGTGTTATTGAAATAGAATCTTTAAGGCTTGGCCACTGGTTGGATTTGGGATTGAGGGGGAGGGAAGAGTTGAGGATGATACTAAAGTTTCAAAACCTGTGATTCAATAGACAAAAAAATAAACTGGAGGAAGATGGATTGAAGTGCAGATGGGGAGGAGATAATGTGTTCTGTTTGGGACATAGAATTTGAGATAACTAAATTTATGGTAATTTGAATGAGACAAGAAACAAATAGACACACACACAAAGAGAGAGAGTCTTTCATATAAGGAGAACAATGATTATATGGTGGGACAACACATTTTCTAAGAACCCAAAGGGTCCCCTCCAAAGCTTCTAATTATTTAAGGTAAATAGTTCCTTTCATTCTTAAGGAGAGTTAATGTAAAACACTAGAAATGGGTAGGAGCTTGTGGTAACTGTCCCTGATTCTGATCAGATGTTAGTTCCTACCTTTCAAATATGTGAAAGAAACAAGGTACAGATGTTTCATGAATCCTCTGATTCTCTCCCCTCCATCTCTGTGTCCCATCCACCAAGGGCAGAAGGATTTCCATGAGTGGGGAATGAATACTTAAGTCCCTACTAGACCCCAATACATGAAGGCAGGATAATCCCATATTTCCAACTCCCACACCAATTGGAACCTAGCTTGTTCTAACTGAAGTTTAAATGTTGGGAATTCTCCACTAACTTCATCCCTAGTATTCTCTTCTGGCCTCAGCTTTGATGAGAAGTGGCCATAGTCACAAAGTCCTGGTAACCTATGGAAAGAGAAGTTATGTTGTTACACATTTCCTAAAGTTAGTCCATCTAGGTGTAGATTTCCTTCACATTTCACTCTGGAACTATGATTCATGGCTACTTTCCCCCATGCCTGTAGTGCCAATTAGGCATCCTACAAATTTATTCATACTAGAGTCAAACTCCTACTTGCCTTGACCCAGTTATAGCTCAGAATGCCCTCTTAATTAATCTAACCATTGTTGCTGTTTTCTAGTCATTCATAATAATATCTCCTAGGGCATGTGATGAGCTGCAGTATTTATCTATAAGGTACCTTCTTGCTCTGAATTACAAAATCCTTTGGACCTGTGATTCAGAGATAGAGGCAAAAGAGAAAGAACTAATCAACAAGCACTTCTTGAGTGCAACCATGGACAAGTTATTGTAACAGGAATTGTAAAAGACCCAGAAAAAGTACTGTGCAGAACTCTGACCTCTGCTTTCAAGAAGTTTATATTTGGGGGGGGCAGGGATAAGGCATATCCATATGAAAAGTTAACTAACAAAGCAAAAGAAATAGCTACTTAAAGAGGAATAGGTGTATGTGTGTATGTGTGTGTGTGTGTGTGAAATTATTCCGTAAATGCTTCTATTTATAAGTTCTTTTTCTGGATGCTGATAGCATCTTTTGTCATCTGTCCTTTATTCTTGTTCTTTACTCCACTGCAGAGGGACTTCTTAGGGGTAGAGTCAAGATGGCAGAGCAGAGGGAGCAGCTAAGTTCTCTCAACATTCCCCTCCAAACAACTTTAAAATAACATGTCAAACTATATTCTGGAGCAGCAGAGCCAACCAAGTTCAGAGTGGGGCATTTTTCCTGACCAAAACAACTTAGGAGATCAGAAGGAGAGGTCTAGGACACTGGGATAGGGGCTGGCCCAGAGATCACATAGTAGCAGCCTTGGGCCTTGGAGGCAGTAACAGCAGCAGCAGCTTCTGGAACTCTCAAGCCAGGGAGAGTAAGGAGATCTGGCAACTGGTGAGAAAGAGGTAACAGAGGACCCCTGTGCTAGAACTGGGCACAAGACAGAGAAGTGCTTGGCAATTGCATTGTCTATAGCCACTTCGAGGTCACAGTTCCAGGGCAGAGAGAATGTGCTTGCAGTCACAAAGAGCAGGTCTTCTGAAGAGCAGTATTACTTAGGGCTGCAAGGGATCGGAGACCCTTTCTAGGTAAGTAGTAGAGCACAAATGATGAGAGCACTCTCTGTGTGTGAGAATATCTCTCCCTGGATAACACTACTTTGAAAGCACTGAAAACTTCCAATCCTCCACCCTCCACCTAGAAGTAGCTTTGAAAATAGGAGTGTGAAAAAAACTTGAAGCTTGGGACAATGCCTCCCTTGAAGAGCTAAAAAATGATTTGAAAAAACAAATAAGAGTGATAGAGGAAAAATTAGGAAAATCAATAAGAGCAATACAAGAAAATCATGAAACAGCAGTAAACAGCTTGGTTTTTAAAAGGCACAAAATTGCTGATGAAAAGAACTTAAAAAAGCAGGATTGGTCAAAGGAAAAAGAGGTATAAAAGGTCATTGAAAAATATAATTCCTTAAAAATTAGAATTGGGCAAGTGGAAGCTAATGACTCCATAATACATCAAGAAATAAAGAAACAAAGTCAAAAAGAATGAATAAATAGAGGAAAATATGAAATATCTTATTGGAAAAACAAATGACCTGGAAAATAGATCTAGGAGAGATAACTTAAGTATTATTGGACTGAGGGGACAGTTAGGCGACACAGTGGATAGAGCACTGGACCCAGGGTCAGGAAGACCTGAGTTCAAATTTTGCCTCAGACACTAGCTGTGTAACCCTGGGCAAATCACTTAATCCCCATTGCCTCCAAAATAACCAAAACCAAAATAAAAAACAAACAAAAAGCAAAGAATTATTGAACTCCCTAAAGCCATGATCAAGGAAAGATCCTAGATATCATATTTCAAGAAATTATCTAGGAAAACTTCTCCAATATCTTAGAACCTTAGGGTAAAATAGTAATTGAAAAAATACACAGATCACCTCCTGAAAGAGATCCCAAAAGAACACTCTCAGGAATATTATACTCAAATTCCAGATCTCTCAGATCAAAGAAAAAATACATCTGGGTGTTTTTAAAGATTGGGGGCTCCGTAATGGCTATCCAGAGTCTCATCTAGTCAAATCACAAGAAAACTCTTCCAGCAAGTAAGCCCCAAAGCGAAATGCTAACCTCAGAGTATATATACACATTTTTAGAGCCAGAGGGCATCACAACCCTCATGACTCAGTGCTTAATTAAAAATTAACAAAAGGTTTGAAAACCTTCTTACAAGAAAGCCTCCCCTAAGCAAGCTTCTCTTAATAGGCTCCACATGAGGCCTATTAATGGGCAGGGAAGATTTTATATCCCATTAACATTACAGTGAAATAATATCAATACTAAATATATATTCATCAAATGGTATAGTATCCAAATTCTTAAAGGAAAAGTTAAAGAGTTACTGGAGAAAATAAAATTTATTCTTTGGCAAACCCAAAGATTCAAGATTTGGGGGAAAGAACTCATCATTTGATAAAAATTGCTGGGAAAAACGGAGAGCAGTTTGGTAGAAACTAGACATAGAGACAGTTTTAAAAGGGAGAGAGAGAAGGATGAATAGAAGAAAATAGGATAAAGGGGAATGCAAAGTTAACAATAATAACTGTGAAAGTGAGTGGTATGAATTTACCCATAAAATAGAAGCAGATACAAAATACAGAATCCAACAATATGTTATATATAAGAAAGACACTTGAAACAGAGAGGCACAGAATTAAAAAGACCTGGTTTAGACTCTACAATGATTCAGCGGGGAAAAAAAAAAAAGTAGGCATAGCAATCATGATCTCAGGCAAAGCAAAAGCAAAAACAGACCTAATTAAAAGGAACAAGCAGGGACTAGAACTAGGGTCTTCTAAGGCAGTACATTATATTTGAAAGAACACTCAGCAAGGTCATATCCTGAAAGAGTCAGAGGACCTGATTCGTATCTTGATTCTGCCAACTATTTGACTACTCTGTGCCTCAGTTTCTGTATTTGTAAAATGAGGTATTGAGCTAGATGACATATAAGGTCTTCTATGACCATGATCTAGTGATATTTATTATATAACTATTATTTATTATATTCCTTATTAGGTATACAGACAGGTATGCCTGAAGGAGAACTTTGACACTTTCCAGAATGAATCTAAATATGTGTGTAATGTTATATTCCCTTTTAAAAGTATTATTATTTTTCGGAAACAATTGAGGTTAAGTGACTTCCACAGAGTCACACAAATAGAAAATATCTTAAGCCAGACTTGAACTCAGGTCCTCCTGATTCTAGGGCTGGTTTCTAGCCTCTGTGTCAGCTAGCTGCCCTTATATTCCCCCACTTTTTTTTAACATTCCATTTTTCCACTAAAGCAAATGCTTTGAGTAGAATATTGTTAAAATTTGAATAATAGAAAATGATGCAGCAGAATTAATTTTGTGTATTTTCTTTTTTCCTGTAGATAAACATAAGCTCCCCCGGAACATCTGGAATTTCCTTACTTTAGGTCCAAGTCCCCATATTTTCACACATTCTTTCTTTTTAGTGCTCAAGTTGAGACATTCTTTCTGATTTGACTTGTGCCTACTTGTAAAATTGTTAGGAATTCCCAACAAACAGGAACTTCAGTTTTCCCATGCAGATGATTTGTGGTAATAAGAGAATCCGAGGTGTTATGAACTGGAAAAAAAAAAAACAGGGCTTTTGCTGTGGATTTTGGTTTCACCATTTGGGAAAATGCATCATTTGAAGTCAAAGTTCAAGGAAGACTGGAGGTATGAAGCTAACACCTTAATAGTTTATGTTGAATTATTTAAAGTAGGTTTTTTATAATACAGGAAGCATTTAAAAGCCTCCGTTATGTTAAAGAGAATCTGTATCTTTCCAGAAAGCCAACATGGATGGACTGTCCAAGATAAATTTGGGGCTTAATTTTTTCTTGTTTTTATAAATAATTTCAAATCATCCATTGTAAAGGAGCAGTTGTGGTTGGTTTGGATATAGCTCTTTTTCGTGTCCCAAACCTGTGATTCCAGTGGTAGAGAGAGCATTTAGTTAGGCAACTTCTGTTACCAATTATTCAGTCAATCAACACACATTTAATTAGGCATCTACTATGTTCCAGGAACTGTGCTAGGTTTGGTGGATGTGAATTAAAAAGGGATGCTGTTCCTACCCTCAAGAAGCTTGCAGTCTACCAGAAGAAGATAACATATTCACAATGATACAGGATACAAATGAAGTAAATACGTAGTTAATTAGGTTGTGAGGGCACTATCATCTATGGAAATCAGCTGATGCCTCTTACAGAAGGTTGTACTTAAAAGTCACCCTGGAAAGAAACCAGGGGTTCTAAAAGGCCAAGGCAAGAACATCAACCACTCAGTTTGTTTGACACCCTAGTCAAAGGCAAGGAGGTAGGAAGTTGAATGGCATGTACAGGGAATGCAAGTAGGTCACTCTGGCTAGATTAGCAGAGGAAGGTAACTTGCAGCATAAAAGGATTTTAAAATTTTATATTGTATGTATTATATATTTATAAAATATATTTTAATTAATAAAAATTATATAATATATATTTATATATCCTTTTATTAAGGAGATTTGTTCTGTGAAGTTTGGATTCAGTCAAAAGGCCACATTTGAGGATCTAGAGGGTCACATACGGCTGTAAGGCCGCAGGTTCTCCATTCCTGGCCACTAGAGTATGGTAAGAGGAATCATGAATAACTGACCTGGGAAGAAAGGGCATTACCAGATTTTGAAGAGTTTTAATTGCCAAACAAAGGAGTTTGTATTTTTACCCAAATGCAGTGGCATACCACTTAAGTTTCTTGAGCAGAGGAGAGATATGGTCATATTTATACTTTAGGAATATCAGTTTGGTCACTCACTGAGAGGATGAGTTGAAGAAAGGAGAGAAAAGACATAGGGAGATGAATTAAAATAATTAGGGTGTAAGGAAGAACTAGCTAGCACAGTGAATAGAGTGCTTGGCCTGGAGTCAGGAAGACTTATCTTTATAAGATTCACCAAGACAAATGATATTAACTAGGGGAGAAAGTCCAGGACAGTGCCCTTCAGTACTCAAATGTATGTGGGAGGGCTATGGATGATGAACCTGAAAAGAAGATTAAGATTGGCTCAAAAGATGGGAAGAATTCCAAAGAGGAAATGAAGGTTTGGAGTTCTTCAGGGATTTTTTGAGTCATGGACTTCTTTGACAATCAATGAAAACTCTGAATCCCATGTCAGGATATTTTTTTTAATTCATAATTTAAAAAAAATGCTGTTTCCATTGGAGAAGATAATAAAAATAAAGCTATTTTTCCCATTGAAGTTCAAGATCCTCTTGAAATCTATCCATGGTCTCCTTTGGTGGATCCACGAATCCTATATTAAAAACCCTGATATAAAATGATTTAAGTCATGATAAATAAAAATTTCTTCTTGTCAGAAATGGATGATTACATAAAAGTTGATCTCTAGAGATAAAACAAAAGAATAACTATCCCCTTCTACTTATACTTAACTATACTTCTACTTAGCTCAGGTAAAATAATTTCTTGGTCACCTTTGAGATGCATCAAAGGATCAATAACAACCAAAATAAAAACTATAATGAGTCAGAGGCCTCTAGAAACATCTTTTGACCCTTTGCTGTGTTGAGTATTGAATCCCTTAAGGGAGCCTTGGTCAAAGGAGAAATTCTTTTATGGAGCTGAAGGCATTTAAATGAATGATAAACAATTTCTTTTTTTTTTAAGTCCATTAGAGTATAAGGTAATTCATGGAAACCATCAAACTGACTGATTAATGGATGTCTAGTTTCTGGGTGAAGCAAGATAAAGCAATTTAGTTAAAACATTTGAAATCACTTTCAAAGCCACCTTCCCCCATCCACATATATGGTTATTTGCCTTAAAATTTCTAATCTTTCCTTCCCACCCTCTTGACCTACCCCACAGGGACACATGAAATGTTGGTATTATAGCTAACATTTCTGTACAAAATGGAAATACCATAGAGACCAAAATATTATGTTACTAGGTTAATGATATGCCTATCTCAGACAATTTTTTGTAATTGATATCTGTGACCAAGTTGGCCACAGATCAAACAGTGCCCAGGATAAACCTCAAGTCTGGGTTTTGGCTCTGATTCTTTACCCTACTGACTATTCCCTAGATTATGCCCTGCTTGACCCCAAAGTACAGATTTATTGCCATTGTTTGGACTGATTTTTTCATCTGCCATTTATAGAGGCCCCCTGGCTGACTGCTGAATGTCAGTTATAATCTTTCGGCATGTGCTCAGAAATATGTTATCTTATACTTTTAACATCAATTTGCAGAGACATCACAGTGCAATGGAAAGATCACTAGGTTTAAGGTCAAGGAGATTTTGTTCAAATATTACCTCTGATACCTAATATTTGTGTGAAATTGGGCAAAGGGCTTAATCTTACTCATCTCTAAAATGAAGATATTAAAGGAAAGGGCCCTTACCCTCCCCTCCAGGTTTAGAGCTGTGGCCCTCATAGTATATAGCCACATAGATTCTCTCACTTTTCATGATCTTAAATAGATTTTTTTTCCTTTTTTTTTGGAAGGAAATTGGGGTTAAGTAACTTGCCCAAGGTTACATGGCTAGGTTTTTTGTGTGTGTGTGTGTGTGTGTGGGTGTTGTGTCTGAGGCCGGAACCGAACTTGGGTCCTCCTGACTCTGGGGCCAGTGCTTTACTCACTGTGCCATCTAGCCACCCCCTTAAATAGATTTTTTAAAATCTCATTTTTATTCCCAACGTTTGATGATTTGGACCAGCATTGTGTTAGCCATGATGAAGTTGTAAAACTTGCAAAATACATTATCTCTCAATTGTATAGTCCTTTACTTTTTGAAAAAGTACATTTGCCCTAGTTATCCTGTTTGAGCCTTGTGTAAGTAGTAGCAGCTTCTATAAGGCTTTATTTCTATGGGAATAGTACATGGGGTGAGGAAAAAAAAATAGTGGTCTAAATCACTGTAGTCTCTGCTTGTCCCCCTGAGCAGTAGAAATCCAGAAATGTCATAGAAATTAACTTGGGTAAATGGCAGTGAGTAGGTCATTCAGCTACATGCTATTTGACTGTGATGCTATAGACCCCAGATTATTCATAGTTTTAGGACTATCCTCAATATACATAAGACTCTCCCTAGAATAAGTATAAGCATATATACATGAATGACAGCAGAACTGATCTGATAAAAAAATTCAATGTTTTCAATTAAAAAAATGGATTCAGTGGGTATGTCACACACATTGCTATACAGGTGATTATGAGTTGTTTTGTAAGAAGTACTTTATGGTCTCATAAAGGTCTACAGAAATGTGAGCTACTAATGTAGTGGTTCTGCCTATAACATTACTTACACAATCCAATATATACATGAATCAATGCATGAATGAAAAAGCATACATTGTGTTTACTATATGCAAAGGACTAAAAATACAAATAGAAAAGCAAAAAAAAATGCCTGTTCTGAAAGAGTTAGTGGGGAAAGATAACACATGTGGGTTTGGCAGAGGAGGAAATCCAAATATACTGAACTCCATTATCTATATCACAATCTGTTTATGGCACACTTGTTGAATCTACTGGCTCCTAAGAGCAGCCTTTGTTATCAAAGAACTCATATTATTTTTATTTATTTTATTTAATTTATAGAATAAAACAATCATTTCCATAACATAGTATAATTTTTAAAAAGGATGATTGCACATGAAACTGCAAATCCTTTATGTACAACTTGGGATTCCTTTTAAATATGTAGTAAAGTTATCGTGTAAATTTTTTTCTCTTCCCCCTGTCCCCTTTTCCTAGTAATAGCTACCATAAGACACAAATATGTATATATGCAAAATACACATAGAAAATGTGGACATATAAATATAAAATCATTCTATACATACATTGAACTCATATTCTAATGGGGCTCACATTCCAACATATATAGAAGATGCAAATCAGGTGGAAAGGGCCCCTGGTGCTTAGGTGCAAAGAACATGGTAATGCTTCTTCTTTACTGTTCTTTCCACCAACAAAATGCAATTCTTTTCTGATGTTGAACCATTTGACAGTGCTAAAGAATTAAGAGGGAGGAATTTTCTTTTCTTGTCTTCTGGAGATGTGGATGCTGAGGAGGCAGGGACTACTATAAGTTAGTTGCCAGGTCACATTTCCATAAGGGTTGATTACTTGACTGCTCACTGTAAGGGCTGGATCAGTGGTCCAGCTACTATTCCTAGGGTTCTTTCAGTCAGGTCTCAGGCTATCTCCATGGTCTGAAGGGAGTTCAGGGTTGAGATGGAGGCATTGATTTAACATATCAACTGTCTTCTCCTCAAGGTGCTTTGTTGCTTCAGCAACGTAGCCTACCTTGTGAGTGGTAAGTGGATAGCCATTGGTGGAGATGATTTACCAATTTTCCACAGTATCATTTCCCTGGATGATGGCTGTGAGGGCTGTGCTGAGAACTGAGATGAAAGCCATTGCTATTCCAAGGACTCCTGGGTTTATCTTACAGTGGTGGCATGTGGTCAGCAGCTGGCATTGGTGACAGTGAAGTATATGGGTCCTTTCATCACAGGAATTACTCCCCTTGATGACAGCTATGGGAGACCATGTAAATAATACTTGGATCCCCAGTATTTACTTCAGAAGAGTATGCTCGTCCTCCTATTGAGAGGTTCACTAGAGCTCAGCACATGGCCATAGTATTTAAGCCTGATCCTCATCCCCTTGTTCAGCGTCAAAATGATGCAAAAGGTCCCATGGGGGAAAGGCAAAGAAGGACAGGTGTCAGGATGGTCAAGCTTTTCTCTCTGTCAATTTTCCATGGGATAGAGAATTGAAATGGAGCCAAGATATATGGGTATTTTACTTAAATACTTGCTTTCTGATCTTTAGTGAATAACTCTCTTAGAATCTCAGTTTCCTTTTCTATAAATTGAGGGAGGTCTAGTTGATTTCCTATCTCCCTTACAATTCATATGCTTATAGTAATTGGCTATGAGACCACTTGATATGGGGGAATGAGTTTTAAGATTAAATCTATACTGAAAAACCATCTGCTGGTGCCAGCCACAACCAGTTTGGTATCCAGATGTTTTCTGTCCACAGAACCAAATGACTGGCTTGATTGTATTCTTGACAGAGTCAACTGATTGTGAATGGATCCTCTTGGCAATGCATAGATATCACTTTTATTCTTCATGTATCTATTGCAGCCTGTGACTTGACCATTCTTCATCCTGTCTGGACACATGTCCAATGGCACTATAAAACCTAAGAATGAGGTAGAAGGAATCTTATCTGCCCTCTAGGTTCAAATCTAGTGCTTTCCTGTAATGATGGGGCAAATAGAATATAGACCACTTTCCTATTCACCAAGGTTGTATTTACATGGTACTGAAACCACTGTTGGAAAAATAGGAAATTAGGCCAAACCAGTTATTTGGCATTATTCATACAAAATAAATAGTTGCCTTAATTCAAACAATATTTGTTTTTACTGAATTGACTAGTCATTTTGGAGTTGGAAGCTACCTGAGAAGTCATCTGGTCAAATAATCTTTTTACACAAGCTCTGTTTTTGGATTTTGTCTCCTGTGAACTTCTGAGAGCCTCAGATGTTATTATCCTTCTGACAGTGAAGTTAGTTTTTATGGTATTTAGTTTAAGGGAATATATGCAGTTTTCTCCCCTTAGCTTTTCAATTTAAAGTCTTCTTAGTTAGATTTTCACCCAGAGAAATACATTCTGCTCTTAGTTAGATGTACTCCATCCCTGGCCAGCAGTCTGTTATTCCTCTTTCTAAGCCAAGGCCCAGAAATCCAAATCTCATTTTGAGAAACCATCTTCTTGGCTCGTTATTAACATAAATAAGTAGCAGTGATTAAAGTATTACCTGTGGTCTTTTAACTTTTAGTTTCCTGTCTAAGAGTTAATCTTAGACATACTTTATAAGTTCCTTATGGCAATGTCATTTATGCCCATATGATTCATTGGTAGTGGGTAATAGTTATTTGCTTTGATAAGTCTGTAATTATATCCCCTTAAAATGTCAAAAATAAGTCTTGCACTCCAGTTCTCATAAGAGACAGATGCATGGAAAGTACTTTGTAAATCTCATGGTGCTATAGAATTATGGGATGTGATTACTCCATGCCCTCTGACTTTCAAAGAATAAAGGGTGACTATAAAGCAATGAGACTTGGTATAACAATGCTGTTAGTTCTGTAAACATATTCGAAAGTCTGATTTTGGAATTACCTCATTGCCAGTTTATGAGCTACACAAGTATACCAGTCTCATAGGGGGTACCAGGGCTCAGCTGAAGTAATATTGAATTTGGAATCAAAGTATCTAGTTTGACTCAACTGTAGCTTGGTGTAGCCTCCAACGATCTCTTTGGTATTTGGTTCCCTTATCTATAAAGTAAGGGATATGGATTAAATAACATGGAAGGCCCTTTCCAGCTCTAAGCCTATGTTCCTAAGATCTTAGGGACAGTTTCTTTTTGACCAAAAGTGATATCACCCAGTATGATTATTTTCCTCATTCACCAGATTGAAGTCCAAATGCCTTTTGGCTACTCTTGTACAACAAACACATCCATAAAAAATGAAGTCTGATCACCCATGCATCTTTTCAAAAGAAATGGAAAGGCTTTAAAGATAGTTGTTAAAAAGGAAGGAGGGCTCTAAAAGTATGTGAAGCAATGTCAGTGACTTTTGGGAAAATTGCATAGCATCTCCAAGGGACTATTTTGAAGGGCATATACTCATTTGCATGTAAAAGTTCAGCTATATTTCTCTTTAGAAAATCAGTGCCATTATTTATAGTCATTCCTCACATTGTATAAATCTGCTGCCTACTAAAGTGTCTTATTCCTAATGAGTTCATATCACCTTCTGTTCACCTGAATCTGCTAACAATCAGTATTTTTCACTGATGGATTTCTCAGAAATGGTTCAAGCTCAAAAGTTCAGAATTCTATTTCAGAATTCTCCAGAGAAGAGCAGAGAGAGAATTTGTAATGGTAGGGACTTTCTTCATTAATTAAAATCTGTCAAGCAGTTGGCAGCTGAAAGGGGGAGCTGGAGGTGGGGGAATCCTGTGGTTCACCACTACATTCCTAAAATTCATAAGCACTATGGAATATTTCACTGTAGGTCTGCCAGAAATGGAACTAGACTTGGGAAAGAAAGGAAGGAGCTGTTTGGAGGTGGCAGAAATATCAGAGGAGAAAGCAAAAGAATCCATAGATTTAAATGTAGGAAATTTTAATATTGAGTGAGCGGCAGTTCTTCAAAGAGTTGCTTCCCTTTAAAGGATCATTTTTTGAGTCATGTTTCCATTTGTCCCCCAAGACAAGATTTTTGTTTAGAAGTAATTATTGAAGATCTCTTTAAATGGTCCTTCTTACCCAGTGCTATTCTGTACTCCAGGACAATGCAAATATATACATCAGTAATTCAAAGGCTATTGGTTGTATTGGTGTGAGTATTCCATCCAAATATGTGTATTACAATCCCTTTATAACTAGGTAAATGATCTCTGAGATTGAATGAGGCTGAAAAATGTATTACCCTGCAACCAAATTGGTGATGAGACCCTTTCAACTTAGCTTCATAATAATAGCTAGCAATTATATAGCACTTGAAGGTTTGCATAGCCCTTTACAAATAGAATCTCAGTTGATGCTCATGACAACCCTGGGATATAGGTGCTGTTATTATCCCCATTTTACAGGTGAGGAAACTGAGGCAGACAGAAATTAAGTGATGTGTCCAAGGTCACACAGATAATTCATATCTGAGGTCATATTTGAAGTCAGGTCTTCCTGATTCCAAGTCCAGAGCTCTATCCACTGTGCAATTTATCCTTAGGCAAAAAGTCCATCATCCCTCATTAGACCCACATTCAGAATCCCTTCAGCTGGGTAGGGCCTACTAGATCTTCCACTCCAATGGCAAAGCCTTAGAAAATCCAATGCTCCTGCCATACTATATGAGGTATTGGATAAGGGACTTTAATTAATGCAAATCACCTTTAAAAAATAATGGAAAGTAGCACTGTCCTGAAAGTCCAAAGATATCAGGCTATGCTAAATGAAGATCAGGCAATAAATTTAATTACCTTCTGATTATTCCCCTTCTAACTAAAGTTATATGAATCCATAACAGCTAGTTGAAAGTGAAAAACAATCAACCAACAATTTTTTTTCTCTACACTATGCTGACACATTTAAAAATTTATTGCACAAATATTTTTACTTAATCTAATATTAAAAAAATACTCTACCTATTTGACTTATTTTGCCATTTTGCAGACATAGTTTTTTTTTTCTCTTTGGCTGATTTTTCTTCTTGTTCATTAAAAAAGGAGTCTACTAGGTTGTTTCCCTGCCTCCTTTCCCTCTCTCCAATTCAGCTTCCACTCCGTTGCCAAAGTGATTTCCCTAAAGCACGGGTCTGACCATGTTATTCTCCTACTCAATAAACTACAGTGTCTCCCTGTTACCTCTAGAATAAAAACAAACAAAAATCCTTCTTTCTTTGGCATTTAAATCTCTTCACAACCAGGCCCCATTCTATCTTTCCAGTCTCATTACACATTATTCCTCTCTATGTCTTCTTCAGCCATACAGACCTTGCTGTTCCTTACATAAGACATTCTCATCTCTAGGTCTTTTCACTAGTTGTTTTCCATTCCTGGAATGCTCTCCACCCTCATCTTTGCCTCCTGTAGTCCTTGGATTTTTTTCAAGACATAGCTTAAATTTTGCCTTCTGTATGAGGTCTCTCCTGGCTATCCCACCTTAACCCCCAAGATAACCCAATATTGGTTTTATAAATGTTTTGCAAATACTTATGCAGTACCCCTACATAGTAATTACAAATATAGACCTAGGTCCCACAAATAGGTCTATGGAAAGAGTGGGTACAAACTTTAGCATAGAAAGTAGTAAGGCACACAAAGAGGGAAAGGGAATTCTTTCCTTTTGTACTTTAAGGTCCCAATAACCTTTCTCTTTTAATGGTGTCCTAACACTGCTTTCTCCCTGGTAGATAGCTCAGAAACCTTGATCTGTTTCTCTACCACAGCTCAGCACCCAATGATCATCAGGGTTAATTCCTGAATCCACAAGTGACTCTCTTCTCTGCTGCCAGATTGCAACCTCTTTCGAGCTGCTTCCTGCTCCTAACTCACTATATGTGTATTTCTCTGTTTTCTCATGGATTCATTGTTTCCTACTGAGTGAACAATTATGCTACAAAACACTATAGCCAATGGGGATATGGGAAAGTGAGAAAACTATTTTCTCCTACTCCTACCTTCCAATAGAGGTACAGGGATTACACTGCCCAAAGTTGCAGTTTATCTCTCTGTCTCCATGGCTCTGAGGCTTAGTTTTTTAAAGGCTGGTCAGGGTTGTGACCAGTCTTCAGCCAAGAATTGCCAAGTTCACACTTTTAAAAAGGATAACATGGCATAGAAATTGCTTTGTGCTTGGTAGCACATTAGTACCTTCTTTCCTTTATTAACTATCTCTTACTTTCTATGATTTCATCAACTGGCCTGATGAAGAGTAAGGGAATTGATGGCTGGGAACTAAATCCCTCCCACTCTATTCACAATAACTGAATCTCTTGAAATTGTAGCTTTATTCATACTATTGGATTCATACTAGTGGACATTTTAATTATATGTAAAATATGTTACTATGTGCCAGCCCAATGGAATTATGCAATAAAAATTCAAATAATATAACCACTTCCTGGGATTTGTAAAATTCATGCTAATTGAAAACTAATTATAGGTAATATAAGTACTATTTTCCCCATTATGAAGATGAAGAAAATGAGCTGCAGAGAGGCTAAGTGGATTGTCTACAATCACATGATTGGTGAATATTAGAACTAGGACGAAAGCCTATGAAATTTGATTCTAACTTCAGTACTTTATTCAACTACAGCAAGCTGTCTTAGAAAGGGAAATAAAATGTTATATATTGTTAATTCAAGGAGCTTAGTTGGCTCAGATAATTCCACCATTATCTACTTGGCCCTGGATTGTGTGTAGGTCCCTAGGTTCATATTGAACTTTCTCTAGACTCCTCCTGCCAAGTCACTGGGTTACATAAGGTTAATTAACTACATTGTCTACTTTGGTATAACCCCTTTCAAGACAATCTGTTTCCCATTCCTGGATACTATTCTACCCATTGTGCATTTACCCTGAATCCCTTCTCATTGATTATTTTTTCTCCTTGCTTGCTGTGCCATTGGTGAGTGAAATCATGACACCCATTTCCCCAAATCTTCTCTGAAGGTTTCCCTTCCCAACTGGATCTCTTTTAAGTTTATAAATATATAGGATATAAAACAAAACCAAAAAAATAAAATAGGTGAAATATAACACTTCATACTCATCTTGGGCAGTCTGTTGTTTATTGTTTGCTCTTGAATTAGATTTAAGTGAAGCAGAGCTGTGCAAAGTCATCAGCCTCATTCTCTCTTCCAGAGTCATCGAATTCCAGCCTACATGACACTAAAATCCATTTGAAAAATATTGGTTGTCATTGGGTGGGCCATAAAAAAAAAATGTTTCCATGTGTGGGATCATGGCTAGAAACTTTTTGGTCAACCATTTGTGTAGCTAGAAATGAGTGGCAAGAGGGGAAGGAAGTTATTCCTGGGCACAGTTTGGAAGACAGGACACAAGGATATATTTGAGAGACATAACTTGAGCTCCCATACCCTTTTCTTCACACCTGGTCCTTTTCTTTTTCACTGAAATAGAAAGTGGGAGCAAGAGTGAATTATGACTTTGAGATTTGATTACTAATTTTCTAATTTCCTGAATCTGAGTCCTTAGGCCAAGCCCAAATGAAACCTAGACTGAAGTAGCCCCAAATACAAGAAGTATGCTACGTGCAACTGTGTTCAGCCCTTTAATGGGACTAGTTCTTTAATGGTAAGGCCATAAAGAAAAAGGGTCTGAGGCTATGAATCAAGGGAGAATGGAAAGAAGACTGAATTTGGAGTTAGAGGTCCAGGTTCAAATTTGCTACTTCTTAATGACCTTGAGAGAAGCATTTCATTTTCTAAGCCTTAACTTCCTCATTTGAAAAATGCTGAGATTGATAAGATTATAGATATAAATCTGGAAAAGACTTCAGAGGCCATCTAACACAGGTAGTTTTACAGGCAGGATTTGAATCCAGGACTTCTAATTCTAAATCCTTTCAAAATCTAATATCCAATCCCCAAATCCATTTCCACTGACACCGGTAGATGCATAAAAAACTTGGCCTTTCCCAGAAGCATTAGCAAGGTCCTTTGGGACATTCTGGTTAATTGTCTGACCAGCCACAGAATCTGAAAAAGGGTTCAAACCTTGGCATAATCATGGAAACTTGAGGACCAGATATGCCTGTATGTGGGCAAACTCATTATACAGAATTCCCCAAGTGTAACTCTTCTTGTAAAGGGTGAGCTCTAAAGATAGAGCTAGAGAGACTGAGACAGAGACAGGACAGCAATGGAGATCAAGATAGAAATGATCGAGATTGAGCTATAGATAATATATAGGCATCTAGAAATAAATTCACAAGTATATATGCATATATATTTATATATTGATATGTGTGTATACTTACATACATACAAATGTAAGTGGGCATAGAGATAGAGATAGATAATGGGAGCTAAATATGATACCATTATGGCATTTCTTATGTGAGAATTCCAAGAACCATGTAAACATAGTATTACCTTGTTTGTACACAGCTTGCAGTTACTTGGATTTTGATGCTTTGTGGATCAAACCCCATCCCTTAAAACTAAACAGCTATACACAGAAAAATAAAAATAAACTTGGTGTGCAGGTTTATCCATGGCAGTGGTTCTTAACTATTTCTGTACCAGGGACCATTTCAGTCATCTGCTGAAGACTATGAACCCCTTCTCAGAATGTTTTTTTAATACGCAAAATAAAATGCATAGGATTATAAAGGAAAACAATTTTATTGAAGTGTAGCTATTGGAATATTTCTAAATGCCTAGTTCATTGGTCTTGGGTTAAGAACCTTGGCCTATAGAGTCCTGTTTGCTGATAACAAGCACTTAAAGTGATATTCTACATTTGAAAAATTTAGTACCTGCTCTCTGCATTTCTCACTCACTCATATCCAATAGAACGGAAGTTCTTCAAGGGCAGAGACTGTTTTCATTTTTGTCTTTCTTTCTTAGTATAGTGACAGGTGTATAGTACGTACTCAATAAGTCTCTATTGAATTGAAACCTACATGTGTATTAAGGGAAAAGATATCATATGACCGAATACTTTGGGGAAATGAAAAACAAACCTGGGTCTTCAAGCAGGGGCTAGATGACAAGGCACTGGGGATGTCATATTGCAGACTCCTTTGGTACATAGGCTAGATGAGATGACCGCTGCATTGCCCTCCAGCTCCCAAATTCTAGGATTCTCAGAGTTCAAAAAATGTCATCCTCACCTTCTTCTGCTATCTTTTCTAATTCTAGTTGCGTCATCCTCAGACAGTTATTCTGCTTACTACTTGTGTGGCATGGGGTGGATGAATATTTTTCAGCCAAAGGTGTTATGCAATTGAGTGTCATGATGATAGCTGTGGTTTGAGGTAAACTGAAAAGCTGCCAGAAGTCAAAATGACCACTCTTTACCTCTATAACTAACTTGCTTGAAATTGTTTATTGATCTGTGGATCCTTCTCTTCTCTTTGAAAGGAAACTGGAATAACATACAGACAATCAGGTAATAATAATAAATAACCACCAGTTATATGGTACTTTTATGTTTGCTAAGATATTTATATGTATATTATGTATTTGTATATGTACACATGCATACTTACATATACACACATGTGTAAATGTATATGTGCCTATATACATATGTGCCACTTGATTTTCACAACAGCCCTCTGAGGTAGGTACTATTATTATCCCATTTTATAGATGAGGAAACTGAGGCTGAGAGAGGTTAAGTGATTTTGCCTAGGATCACACTGCTAGTAACTGTTTTAAGCAGGATTTTAACTCTGGCCTTCCTGACACAAAGGCTAACAGTCTAATCACCACAGTAGTAAAAATGGTAAATTACAATCAAAAGATCATCTAAAGATGTCAGTGAGAGGGAGAATGGCATAGTGGATAGAAGGCTAGTAGTGGAGTCAGGAAGATTTGGGAACAAGTTTTGCCTTAGACACATACTAGCTATATGACCACAGTTCCAGGAAATTATCTAAATTATGAATTTTGGATCTGCATTCACGGAGTAAGTGTCCACATCCTGAGTTAACACAAAAATAAAATCATAGGTTAGGATTGAAACAAACAAAAAAGTAAAGGCATAATAATTATAAGAATAGCTAACTTTACTTAGCTTTGCAATGTTTTACACATATTATCTTATTTGAGCCTCTGAACAACAGTATGGAATAGATATTATGGGTATGGAGTAGGGAAGGTTGATCAAGGAACTTGTCTGGTCAATTTGATGAGTTTTCAGAGAAATATGCCTTTGTTTGGGACTTTTGAGAGCATCTCCCTATTCATGGTATAAGCATGTCAATTGGCACTTTGTTGGGAAGGCTAAGAATATCTTCTGATATGGTCCCAGTGACTTTAGTAAAGGGTTATGGGCAGTGGTGATAAATAATTAAAAACTAGATTGTCAAACACATATACATACATACGCATGTCCATATATACATGTGACAGTCAAGCTTATTCTACATTATTACCATTTTCTCTGCTACTTTCTTAAGTCTAGACAACCAACAAAACAATAAATCAAGTCCTGATTGTATTGATTGCCAGTTTCCAAGGTATAAATGTTCACACTGAAAATTTAGCCATCATTTCTCATGAACTGGCACCAGCATAACACTGGTTACATTTTTTTATAGTGCCCATTTTATATATGAGAAAATTGAACTTCCAGGTCAGTGTGTGACTTACTCATTGTCCCACACCTTGTAAATAGAAAAATCAAGATTTGAACCCAAGACTTACTGATGCCAAATCCCAGAGCTCAATTAACTATTGCTTACTCAGATGACACCTAGATTTGGAGAAGGATTCTATGAGTCAACATCTATCTATAAAGCACTTTGATATCACCAGATGGAAGATTTATTTTCAAACATGTTGTGTTATTCTGTGAGCAACTAATGACAAAATTATAATGCTTAAGTACTTTGAAAGACCTGGACTCTCTCTGGTGACACAAATTGTAGCTTTTCTATACCTTATTAGATTATTCTTCTTGATATGCTATGTTGAAAAAAAAAAGTCATTTCCTCATGGTCATCCTTGTGGTCATCCTTCTGATGTAACAAACTTCTCTAGGCCTAGCTGTTTTGATCCTCCTCCTCCTGATAATAAACCTCCCTGGATTAAGTTGTTTTGGGCCTCGTCTATGAGATATATAGAGTCATTGTCCTTTTACTTGAAGTCTTCCCCATTTGTCAGAGTTTATGCTATATCAGTATAGATTTCAAGAATCCAGGGTCACATCTACATCACAATGAGACATCTGGAAAGGACTTTAACGAGGTGTGTTTGATGGAATGTGGCAAAAAGCAATCAATGCTTTTGCTACATTCCAGCCAGCACAAATCTTGCTGATCACAGGGGTGTGCTGGAGACAACTTGAACAACCCATGAGAGTCAATTGTTAAACTTCCTGTAAGCATTTATACCTTGGAAATTGACAAATGCTACAAATCAAGGCTTGGTGTGTTGTTTTGTCGACTGTTCAGATTTAAGAATGTATTGATAATTCAGATTAAAGCTAAAAGTCTTTCTATATATTTTCAGAGAACCTGTTGTTAAATATTTGCCAGAAAAACTGCTAGGTAAGCTCCTTTAAAATGGAATTACATTTGAGTACCAAGTACACACATTTTTTAAGGTAGAAAAGAAATGGTGGGTGAAGGAGAGTTGAAAATATACCAGCTTCCACCTTTCTCATAATTTCAACAAGCTACTTCTAGCCATTGGAAAGTGCTGGAAATATTTCACAGAACACTGTCTTAAGACCTAAACTAAGAGTGGGGAACCTGTGGTTTAAGGTCACATGTGGCCTTCTAGATCCTTGAGTGTAACCTTTTGACTGAATCCAAGTTTTGCAGAACAAATCCTTTTATTAAAGGGATTTGTCCTGTGAAGACACTTGAGGACCTAGAGGGCCACATGTGGCCTTGAGGCTTCAGGTTTCCCACCCTTGGGTTAAACCATCCCCATTTACTCTTTAGCTTCACAATTTTCTGCAACTGCCTGTACAGCACTATTTGTTTTCAAAAAAGACATTTTATCTTCTGATTTAGACACTGAAAAACTTGGCTAATTTACCCTTTTCCCTCTCATTGTTCAGTGTTTACCAAATTATATCAATCCCGAATGACAGAAAGGCAGTTATTACTCAGGGCCTTAAGACAAGCAGCTAATGTATGTTATTATATAATTTATTAATATTATCATTTTGTAGCTGAATTTTTAAAAAATATTAAAACACCTAATATTGAACATCACTATAATCACCTACATTTTAAAAACTATTTTTAATTAACTTAATTTCAATGAATATTTTGTTTCTTTTTTCCTATAACTATTACAACCCACTTTCCCCTCCACTGCTATCCCCAAGTAGTTCTTTTATAGCAAAACAAATCAACACATTATGTCTGAGAGTGAACACTCAATCCAATGCCTATTATTCTATCACCTGTCTTCCTAAGGGCAGAGGAAGGTATGTTTCATCATCAGCCTTTTGAAGTCATGATTGGTCATCACTTTGGCTAGAGTTCTAAGGTCTTTCATAGTTGTTTCCCTGGAAGGAGTTTACAGACAAAACACTTCCTACAGTGATGAAATCACAGGCCTGGTTCTCCCAATTCTTCTTCCAAACTTCCTCCCCCACATGACATGTTATGAAAATAAAAATTTCAAAGTTTGAAGTTAACCAACTGAATTTGAACCAAGGCATTTTTAGAAATAGTTTGCTTGATTCAAAGTTTGAGAGGGATCTTGATATATATATATATATATATCTTGTTATATACTATGTATATATAGTATATAGATTATAGGCCTTGGAGTTAGGAGGATATTGGTTTAAAGCCCAGCTCTGACATTTATTAACTATGGGGACATGGTCAAGTCTCTTAACCTCTGAGCCTCAGGCTGTTAGATGGGTTGCAACAGACATCCTTGATATTTTATGTGGCTCAAGACTATGAAAGAGATAACCACCCTAACCTTCCTTTTGATATTTTTGCTCTATTGAAAATTCCCATGTATAAATTTTGTTTTCAACTTTGGAAAACAGCATTGAAATAATCACTACTTTAGCAGATTCCCTACATATGTCAAGAAAAAAGCAGAATTTTATATGCATTTATTTTATCATTTTTACTTTTCCTTCTGGGAGGAGTTAGGTACATTACACCTCTCATTCTCTCTAATTTGCAGAAAAATTAATGCTAAACTATATACATGGGTTACATGTGAAGAGATGATTCATACAAAAATTACAGAATTTCTAGAATGCTAGTCACATATACACATATATAAATGAATTATATTTCAGCTGACAAGAAAATCCAGCTATTTTTTGAAAAGGAATTCATATCTTCCATTTTGGACACACATACAAAAATGCACTTAGATTACTTTCTGTTTTTATCATCAAATGTGGGAATATCCCTAAATACCAGAGAAAAACTATTCTTCATGGGTGGTCTGAAACTTCTATCTCTTTTTTTCCCCTATAGCAGTAAGGGAAATTCAATATTAGGTCTTTTGTGGTAGGAGGCAAAGCATGGATATAAGATCAGATAATTACTGTAAGTTTTATATTATTAAGTCCATTAATCCTGGTATTTAAAGTTCAGATGCTTGGGAACTTTTAGTCAGCAGTTTGGTCTTTAAAAAGAAGAAAAAAATAAGTGGGTGGCCAGTTAATTTATTAGTATGCACTTCAAAATCAATTTCTAACATATGCTCTACTGCTATTGAGAAGTTCCAAGGAAGTATCATACTTTTAAAAATTGGTAACAAAGGTAAGTTATATCCTCCCTACTGAATTTTTTCAGTTGGATCTCCAAAGCAGCAAGAATAAAAACAACTGGGAAATCATGTACTAACCTTAAAGAGAGAAAAACAATAGGTGGAGAATACATTGGGATAGAGAATACATATTCAGTTAAAGTGCCACAATGAAAATTTGCCAACTTTTTTTTTAACGATCTGTCAGGACTGTCTCAAAATCTTAGTTTCATAGGAAAACATTGTATATAGTAACGGCAATATTGTAATGACAATTAACTGTGAAAGACTTAGCTACTATGATCAACACAATGATCCACAACAATTCCAAAGGATTCATGAAAAATCGCCTCCAAAGTGAGTAGACTGATGAATTCTGAGTGCAAATTGAAACTTATTCTCTATTTTTTTTTTTGCTTTTTTTCCTTTCACAACATGGCTAATGTGGAAACATGGTTTGCATTACCTCATCTGTATTATGGGTATTATATTTCTTGCCTTGTCAATGATTAGAAGAGAGATGGGAGGGAGAGAATTTGGAACTGAAAACAAAAATTTTAATTAACTTAATTCTTGAAAACCAAATATTAGTTGAAAATACATTGTACTAAATATCCTACAAATCTTTTTATCTTCCTTGAATATGGTGCAAAGCAACTGACCCCTGGGCCTCCCCCCTTTTTTAAGCATTATTGCTTTATGGTTATATTAAAGGTTAATAATGTTTGCTGATGTTTTGTATTATGATTTCTTACTCATTTTAGGGTGTTAGGACTACAAATCTGGAACTCACAAGAAGAAAAATAGGTTATTTTGTCAAAATTCTGTTTTGAGAGGGAGAGAGGTCTGAGTCTGTAATTTCATCAGTGTGAGTAAACTTCTGGTGATGAAACTTCCTCCACAGATGCAGATAGGAAGTTCATAATTTTAGAAAATTGCATAAAAGCACTTGTCCATAAGTGAGTTGTCCATAGACACGATCAGAAAAATAGGACTTGATGTTTTCCTGATTCTAAGGTTGACCTACATACCACCTCTTTAGTAATGCTTATGTATACAAAAATGGTAGTTTATGAACTTGGAAGTGCTGCCTATGCTTGGGTTGATCCTTCATTTTCATTGTGATCTTATCTCATTTGCCAAGCAATTCCACTATAATCATTCAAATGTTTTTTGAAAGTCTATCTCTCCCAGAAAGCCTTCAGCCATTATGCAGATGGTGCTTCACTGGTCATGAGCTGCTAATAATTGGAGTTCCAGTGCCTTTATATCCCATTGTTTTGCATTCCAACTATTCAACTATTTTTGTTCACCATGCCAAAGTGAAGATACTGCTGATATACTTTATATTAATAATGTGCTAATTAGTTATGAATATAAAAATTCTTATTTTGTTCTCCATGTGTACTTTATTGGTTTTCCATATTATTGTTATTTAGACCATGAACTTCTGGTGATATAAGGCAGTATTTACAGTGCCTCAGACAGTGAGAAGAAAGAAGAAGAAGAAGAAGAAGAAGAAGAAGAAGAAGAAGAAGAAGAA
>NW_027187317.1:3962300-3967668 GCF_028583685.1 Petaurus breviceps papuanus | reverse complement strand
AAGAAGAAGAAGAAGAAGAAGAAGAAGAAGAAGAAGAAGAAGAAGAATGAAAAGGAGGAGGAAAACTGGAAATATACAATTTAAAGTCTTTAGTATTTTTCAAAATGTCTTTACTTTTTCCCAGGTGTGCTGAAGCATACTTGTAATTCCACCTATTAGGAAGGCTGAAATTGGTAGATGTTGAGCCCAGGAGTTCCAAGTCTCAGTTCACTATGTTGATTGGGTGTTCAAACTTAGATTGGCATCAATATGGTGAGCCAACAGGGGTAGGGGTAGTGTGGGAGGTGGAAGGTACCATTTAGCCTGGGCCAGCCCAGGTAAGAAAATGAACAGGTTAAAGCTCCCATGGCATCAATAGTGTTCTCAGGCCCCTGAGCAGTCTGAATTTCCAGTAGGGATGCATGGGAAGACGCAGACTTATTTTCAACTGTTTTTACTTTTAATAATGAAACACAACCAGGGATGCAAATAAAATTACTAAAAAGTCAAATGCAGGAGACCTGGGTGGTCACACTGATTTTTCATTGTGCAACTTTTGGCAAATCACTTCACCTCTGTAGTCTCACTCTCTTCATCTTTAAAATGAAAGGTTTGGATTAGGTGTCTCCAAGATCCCTTTCAGTTACAAATTTGTGTGACATTAAGGAATGTCCATATACACAGATTGGTTTGGAAACAAAGCTAAATCAACCACAATACACTGAATGAGTCAGGATATAAAATGATCTTGAGAGACATCAGGATGAATTCATTCATATGAATGCAATAGGGCTAAATGCAAAAGTCCAAATTTGGGTAAAAAGAAATAACAAATATTATATGCGAGAGGCATGGTGACATAGTAATTGTCTTTAAAAAGATAATGGACTTCTAGTGGAGTACAAACTTAAAATATCAGCATGATGCAGCAGCCATAAAATGCTAATGTGATCTTGGGTTACATTAAGAGAGGTATCACTATCAGAAATAAGAAGGTACCAGTTCCTTTTGTATTCTTCCCTTATAAGACCATACCTAGAATCTTGCTCAGTTTTGGGTACTAAAATTTCAGAATAACATTGAGAAACTGGAGAGGATCCAGAGAAGATTCACCAGAACAGTGAAGGACCTCATTTCCATGTGATATGAGGTTTAGTCTAAAAAGAATAGAGATGCTTAAGTTGCAAAAGAGAAAACTCAAAATAACTTTGTTCAATTATTTGATGCTAGAGTCACCATCAGCCCTCCCTATAAGTGCTGGTTCTTCCTCATTTCTGGGAACATAGTCCCATAATTTTTGTCCTCTCAGGATACCTATTAAAATTTTTTCTCAAGAATTCTATTCACATTTATTGAAAAGATAAGCTCTCTCAGGAAATAAATTCTCAGAATAATTTTTCTTTGTCCTTACTTCAGCCATCACAGTTAACAGTGTCTCCATAACAACAATCTGACTCATTTTCTTCCCAAACTCCCCAAAGAACAAGGGTTAAAATGTAACTAATATACTATTACTTCTTAAAGATTCTATAATGGTATCTATAGTCCCTGTGGAAGAGACCATTGAAGCCGTCCTTAAAAAGACCTTCATTGAGAAGCTGGGTGACTACTTGTCAAGTATGTAATAGGAGTGATTCCTTTCAGGTATGAGTTGGATTAGTTAGATATTGTTGTCTCTTCTAAGTCTCAAATTCCGATTTTTTTTTACTTTGTGGAATAAATATTCATCAAATTCTTATTCCATATAATAATAATAATAATAATAATAAATTCTTATGCTTTGGGAGATTGATATTGTTGTTGAGTCCTTTCAGTTATGTCAGGGTCTTTGTGGCCCCATTTGTGGTTTTCTTGGTGAAGATACTGGAGTAGTTTTCCATTTCCTTCTCCAGATAATTTTACAGATGAAAAAACTAAGACAAACAGTATTAAATAACTTATTCAGGGTCACAAGGCTAGTAAGTAAATCTGAAGCTGGATTGGAACTAATTTTCCAAGGCTAGTGCTCTATCCACTGCACCACCTACTTGCCCTGATTTGGGAGATACAGAGACATACAAGATGCATTCCTTACTTTCAATGTGGCAACCTAGTTGAAGAATCAAGGCATATACATGTAAGTTAACACATACAAAAATGTCTCTAATACTTCAATACTTCTATGATTTCACTGAGGTACATTCTCTCTCCAATGATGCAGAATTCCAATCCTTCAGGTCTGACCACTCTGTATGGCTATTGGCCATGTCTTCCTATAAATCTATGGGAAATTCTTATTCATCATGGTAGGTTCTTTCTTGGCATTGCACAAATATAGATGTGATATGGAACTGTGCATAAATAATTACACAAAAGTAAATACAAATAACATCAGACATAGTATAAGTTACTTCAAGGCAATATTTTAGTTAATTGACGTGTATCTGTAGATTACTAAATTGGGGACCATGACATGACTCAAAAAGGTATGTGATCAACCAATCTGAGTGTGATAAGGTGAGTTGCTTCTCACACTCTTGGGGTCATACAATCACAAAACTAATTTCTAATACAACCATAGCATCCTCATGATTAATTACTGCCAAATACTCCCCTTTCACTGGCCATGACTATGCAATATTCCAGGGTAAGATGATAAGGGATGGGAAAAGAAATAGCAAAAAAGAAACAAAAGAAAAGAAAATTAAATATTAAGAATAGTTGAACTGAATGAATGGAGCCAAGATGGTGGAATAGAGGCAACAACCCAGCTGAACTCACTCAACATTCCCCTCTAAACAACTTTAAATAATGCTTACAATCTCATTTGGAAGCATCCGGGCTAACAAAAGGTCAAAATGAGATGTTTTCTGGCCAAAAAAACTTACAAGATCAGCAGGAGAGGTCTGTAACACCCACATCGTCACCAGCCTAGAGTGTACATGGAGAGAACAACAGCAGCTTCAGAATCTCTCAGAGCAGAGATGGTAAGGGAACCAGACAACTGGTCAGAAAAAGATTATGGGGGACCCTTTGCTGGCATTGTGTGCAACTGGTGCTGATTGGCAACTTTATTACCCATACACAATTCTGGGTTTCATTTCCAGGGTAGAAAGGAGTGCTGATGGTTGGTCACAAGGAAGTAGAAGCCCTGGTCACAGCTCTAAAACAAAGGAATGTGCTGGAACTTGTGGCTATAGGGGACCAGGGGCTTTTCCTAGGTAAATACCAGAGTACAAACGAGGATATCAGTGACCACACCTTTCCTAGGAGTACACCCAACTTAGGAGAAGCAAAAATTTGCAGACCCCCAGAACTACCTCTGAAAACACAAGCACAAAAAAGTCTGAAACTTGGAACTGTGCAACCATGCTCCCAATTGAGCAGTTCAAATTTAATATAAAGTTCAAAGTCAAGAAATACACTAGGGGTAGAAGCAGGTCCTCCCCGAGGCTCCTGGCTTACATCTTCCCCAATTTATGTAAAAGGGGACTTTAAACAAACTTTGGAACTACAGAATCCACAAAATGACACAGAGAAGCTAACCTCACACTGAAGACAGCCTAGCAGGCTGGCAGGATTCCTCCAGCACAGCGCTCTAGGAGCTGAGGCCAGCCCCATGCCAAAGCTTTACCCCCAGGGCAGGCCTGACCAGGCACCTGTTGGAGGGACTCCAGATCAGCAGCAGCTGTGGTGGTCCAGAATTATCAACAAATAGATATGAAGGACAAAGTGAGAGGTCAGTGCAGTATGGACTTTGGGACCTAGTAGTTGGGAGTGCCTTGGCTTTTACCGCAGAGCGAGAAGCCACTGAGGGCTGCAGTGCAGCTGCAGCTGCCACATGGCGACTTCAGCTCCTGGCCTGCAGAGTGTAGGGGGACCAAGAGGCCAGTCTAAGGGGTAATTGCTCTTGCTTTCACCTGCTTGGATCTGGATTTCAGTCTAGGGTGGAGGTCCTGGGGTGTGTGTCCATCTTGCCAGAACATGTGGAGGCTTCAGCAAGGGCTCCCAACAAAAAACCTCTGGCAGCTGAGATAACCCTAGCATTTGGGATGAAAGCTCCCCTGTCTAGTGGCAGAGTCCTACTGTGGCAAAAAGCCCAGGGGTCAAGTGACTGAGGGGCGACATGACCAGGCAAAGGAAACAAAGCAGACAGAAGATTCCAACATTTGACTCCTATTTTGGGGACAAAAAGTAACAAAGCATGGAACAGGAAGAAGACAGTGAAGTCAGAACTCCTGCACCAAAAACATAAAAGGAAAATATGAGCTGGTTACAGGCCATAGAGGACCTTAAGAAGCAAATAAGAGAAGTGGAGGAAAAATTGGTGAGAGAAATGAGAACAATGCAAGAAAATTACAAAATGAGAGTCAGCAGCCTGACTGAAGAAAATAACACCTTAAAAAAAGACTAACTCAAATGGCAAAAGAGGCTCAAAAAGTCAATGAAGAGACGAATGCCTTAAAAAGCCAAATTTGCCAGATGGAAAAAGAATCTCAAAAGCTCAATGAGGAAAATCATAACTTCAGAATTAGATTGGAGCAAACGGAAGCTAATGACTTTATGAGAAATCAAGATGCTGTTAAACAGATCCAAACAAATGAAAGAATAGAAGGCAATGTGAAATATCCCATTGGAAAAACCACTGACCTGGAAAATAGATCCAGGAGAGATAATATAAAAATTATTGGACTACCTGAAAGCCATGATCAAATAAAGAACCTAGAAATCATCCTCCAAGAAATTCTCAAAGAAAACTGCCCTGATGTTTTAGAACCAGAGGACAAAATAGAGCTTGCAAGAATGCCTCAATCACCTCCTGAAAAGTATCCCAAAAAGAAAACTCATAGGAATATTACAGCTGGGTTCTGAAATTCCAAGATCAAGGAGAGAATATTACAAGCAGCCAGGAAGAAACAATTTGAATATTGTGGAAATCTAGGATCTGGCAGCTTCTACACTGAGGGATCGAAGGGCTTGGAATATGATATTCTGGAGGGCAAAGAAGCTGGATTTAAAACCAAGAATCACCTACCCAGCAAAACTGAGTATCGTCTTTCAGGGGAAAATATGGTCATTCAGTTGAATAGAGGAATTTCAAGGATTCTTTTTTTTTTTTCCAAATGCTTTATTAACTTCTGGTTTACAACATTCATTTCCATCAGATTTTGAGTTACAAATTTTCTCCCCATTTTCCCCCTACCCACAGCACCAAAATAGCTGTCCCATAGGATAGCCCCTCCTCCCATGTGCTCTCTCCCTTATCTTCTCCCATACCCTTTTTGACTTTTCCAGTGGATCTCTATGCCCCAGTCCCTGTACATCCCATTTTCCAATTACATGTAAAATGTTATTAATAATAGTATATATATATATATATATATATATATATATATATATATATATATAT
>NW_027187317.1:3953295-3962200 GCF_028583685.1 Petaurus breviceps papuanus | reverse complement strand
ATATATATATATATATATATATTAGTATTTTATTTTAAAACTTTGAATTCCAGATTGATTCCCTTCCTCCCTTGTCACCCACCCTTACTGGGTAGATAAGCATTTCAGTATAGGTTGTACATGTGTGGCTAATGCAAAACAATAACATAGTAGATATATTGAAAAACACTGACTATATTTCCCTCCCTCCTATCCCACCTCCCATCTGCTCTATTCTCAAATGTGATCCCTTCCCTTTTCAAAAGTGGGTGCTTCCAACTTCCCTCCCCCCCAGCCTGCCCTCCCTTCCATCATCCCCCCTCTCATCCCCTTTTCCCCCTCCCACTCTCCTGGAGAGTGAGATACCCTATTTAGTGTGTATCTCATTCCCTCCTCAAGCCAAATTCAATGGGAATAAGGTTGGCCCATTCCCTTTTGCCTTCCTATTTTTCCCCCCTATTGTAACCATTTTCCCTTGCCTCTTCTATATGAGATAGTTTACCCCATTCTGTCTCTCCCCATCTCCTCTCATTATATTCCTCTCTTACCTCTTAATTTCCCCCTTTAAGTATCATCCCTTTCTGTTAAATTGGTCCTGTGCTCTCTATCTATGTATACCTGTTAACATATATGCATACATTCACATATGTATTCATATGCCCATATACCATCATATATATATATATATATATATATATTTTTTTTTTTTTCTATTCCCTTCAACTACTGAGAAAAGTTTCATAAGTTACAGTTATTGTTTTTCCATGTAGGAATGTTAATAGTTCAACTTTGATAAGTTCCTTATGATTTCTTTTCCCTGTTTACCTTTTCATGCTTCTCTTGCTTCTTGTATCTGAATGAGAAATTTTCTATTCAACTCTGGTACAAGAATGCTTGAAAGTCCTCTATTACACTGAATGACCATATTTTCCCCTGAAACATGATACTCAGTTTTGCTGGGTAGGTGACTCTTGGTTTTAATCCCAGCTCCTTTGACCCCTGGAATATCATATTCCAAGCCCTTCAATCCCTCAGTGTAGAAGCTGCCAGATCCTGGGTTATCCTGATTGTGTTTCCACAATATTCAAATTGTTTCTTCCTGGCTGCTTGTAATATTATCTCCTTTATCTGGGAATTCCAGAACCTGCCTACAATATTCCTAGGAGCTTTCTTTTTCAGGAGGTGATCAGTGGATTCTTTCAACCTCTATTTTGCCCTTTGGTTCTAAAACATCAGGGCAGTTTTCTTTGAGAACTTCCTGGAGGATGATTCTTACTTTGATCATGGCTTTCAGGTAGTCCAATAATTTTTAAATGATCTCTCCTGGATCTATTTTCCAGGTCAGTGGTTTTTACAATGAGATATTTTACATTGCCTTCTATTCTTTCATTTCTTTGGATCTGTTTAACAGCATCTTGATTTCTCATAAAGTCATTAGCTTCCATTTGCTCGGATCTAATTCCGAAGCAATGATTCTCCTCATGGAGCTTTTGAGATTCTTTTTCCATCTGGCAAATTTGGTTTTTTAAAGCATTCTTCTCCTCATTGACTTTTTGAGCCTCTTTTGCCATTTGATTTAGTCTATTTTTTAAGGTGTTATTTTCCTCAGTCAGGCTGTTGACTCTCATTTTGTAATTTTCTTGCATTGTTCTCATTTCTCTTTCCAATTTTTCCTCCACTTCTGTTATCTGCTTTTTAAGGTCCTCCATGGCCTGTAACCAGCTCATATTTTCCTTTGAAGCTTTTGGTGCAGGAGTTCTGACTTCACTGTCTTCCTCCTGTTCCATGCTCTGTTACTTTTTGTCCCCAAAATAGGAGTTGAATGTTGGAATCTTCTGTCTGCTTTGTTTCCTTTGCCTGGTCATGTCGCTCCTCAGTCACTTGACCCCTCGGCTTTTTGCCACAGTAGGACTCTGCCACCAGACAGGGGAGCTTTTGTCCCAAATTCTGGGGTTTTCTCAGCTACCAGAGGTATTATATGGGTGCCCTCTCTGAGGTTTCCACACGCTCTGGCAAGCTGGTCATGCATCCCAGGACCTCCACCCTTGACTGCAATACAGATCCAAGCAGGTTAAAGCAAGAGCAATTACCCTTCAGACTGGTGCTTCGTCCCCCTACACTCTGCAGGCCAGGAGCTGAAGCTTCCAGGTGGTGTTGGCTGGCTGTGCCAGTGTCTGAGCGGCTTCTCACCCCAGGGGTTAAAGCCACACACTCCCACTTACTGGGTCCCAAAGTCCATACTGTACTGACCTCTCACTTTGTCCTTCACATCTATTTGTTGATAAATATGGAAATGGCCACAGCTGCTGCTGATCTGGAGTCCCTCCAGCAGGTGCCTGGTCAGGCCCACCTTGGGGCTAAAGCCTTGGCATGGGGCTAGCCTCTGCTCCCAGAGCACTGCACTGGCCAATTCTTGCTGTCCTGCCAGGCTGTTCTTAGCAGGAGGTTAGCTTCTCTGTGTCATTTTGTGGGTTCTGCAACTCCAAAGTTTGTTCAGAGTCCCCTTTTTACATGGATTGGGGAAGGTGGAAGCTAGAGCTGTGGAGAAGTCCTACTCAGCCATCTTATCAAGCATTCTTAATGAAAAAACCAGAGTTCAATAGAAAATTTGACATTCAGATACAAGAAGCAAGAGAAGCATGAGAAGGTAAACAGGGAAAAGAAACCATAAGGAACTTATCAAATTTGAACTATTAACATTCTTACATGGAAAAATAATAATTGTAACTGATGGATCTTTTCTCATTATGAAAATAGTTGAACGGAAGATATATATATATATATATATATGTATATATTATATATATATATTCCCTTCTATGATATTATATATATATATACAGAGAGAGACATATATATGTGTGTGTGTGTATATATATATATGTCTATATCAGAGGGTATACGGATGTATGAATACATATGTGAATGTGTATATATGTTTACAGGTAGACATAGACAGAGGGCACAGGAACAATTTAATAGGAAGGGATGATAATTAAAAGGTGATATTAAGATATGAGAGAGGAATATAATGAGAGGAGATGGGGAGAGACAGAATGGAGTAAACTATCTCATATAAAAGAGGCAAGGGAAAATGGTTACAATGGAGGGGAAGAACAGGAAGGCAAAAGGGAATGGATCAAACTTATTCTCATTGATTTGGCTCAGGGAGGAAATGAAATACACACTAAATGGGGTATCTCACCCTACAGGAGAGTAGGGGGAAGGGAATGAGGGGAGGGATGATGGAATGGAGGGCAGGCTGGGGGAGAGGGAAGTTGCAAACACCCCCTTTTGAAAAGGGATGGGATCAAAGTAGAGAATAGAACTAGTGGGAGGTGGGATAGGAGGGAGGGAAATATAGTCAGTCTTTTACAATATATCAACTATGTTAATATTTGGCAGAGGCGACACATTTACAACCTATACTGAACTGCTTATCTTTCCAGTAAGGGTGGGTAACAAGGGAGGAAGGGAATGAATCTGGAATTCAAATTGTTTTTTTTTTTAAAGCAATTGGGGTTAAGTAACTTCCTAAGGTTACATGGCCAGTTATTTCTGGGTGTGGTGGTAAGTATCTGAGCTGGGATTCGATCCCAGGTCATACCGACTCTGGGGCCGGGGCTCTTACTCACTGTGCTACCTGGTGGCCTCTGGAATTCAAAGTTTTAATATCAAATGTTTATATATTTATATACTATTAATAATACTATTTTACATGTAATTGGGAAAAACGATATACAGGCAATGGGTATAGAGATCCACCATGCCCTACTGGAAAAGTCAAAGGGGGTATGAGAGAAGATAAGGGAGAGACCAGGGTGCAAGAGGGGATATACTGTGGCACTCCTATTTTGGGGCGGTGGGTAGGGGAAAAAGGGGGTGAAATTGTGTAACTCAAAATTTTGTGGAAATAAATGATGTAAATCAGAAGTTAATAAAGTGTTTGAAAAATGAAAAAAAAATTAGAAAAGAAAAAGAAAAGAAAACACTAGGGAAATGAGCAAACAACAGAAAAAAAAATTAACCATAAAAAGCTACTACAGTGGCAGAAAGGTCCAAGACTGTTTTTTTTTTTTTGCTTTATTTTGGAGAGAAGTTGGGGTTAAATGACTTGCCCAAGGTCACATGGCTTGTAAGTGTTAAGTGTCTGAGGCTGGATTTGAACTCAGGTCCTCCTGACTCTGGGGCTGGTGCTCTACTCACTATGCCAACTAGCCACCCCTTAAGACATAATTTTTTTAAGTTAAATTTTATGTTCATTTTTAGTTTACATCATTCATTTTCTTTTTTTTTAATTTTATATATTTTTTTAAAGCAATTGGGGTTAAGTAACTTGCTCAAGGTTACATGGCCAGTTATTATTTCTGGGTGTGGTGCTGAGTATCTGAGCCCAGATTTGATCCAGGTCATCCCGACACTGGAGCAGGTGCTCTTACTCGCTGAGCCACCTGGCCGCCCCTAAGCAATTGGGGTTAAGTAACTTGCTCAAGGTTACACAGCCAGGTGTTTCTGGTTGGGTGCTAAGTGTCTGAGTCCAGCATTCGATCTCCAGGTCTGTCTCAACACTGGAGCTGGTGCTCTTACTCGCTGTGCTACCTGGCCACCCCTACATCATTCATTTTCACAAGATTTTGAGTTACAAATTTTCTCCCCATCTATCCCCTACCCACCACCCCAAAACAGTGATCCCATTGTATACCCCCTCCCCCAATCTGCTCTCTCCTATATCTTACCCCTTTCCCCTCCACCTTTCAGTACAGCAAATGGATCATTATACCTCAGTACCTGTATATATTATTTCGCCATTATATGTAAAATATAATGATATTAATATATTTTTTAAACATTTGATTTTAAAACTTTGAATTCCAGATTCTTTCCCTTACTCCCTCATTACCCACTCTTACTGGGAAGATAAACAATTCAATAAAGGTTGTACATGTGTAGTTATGCAAAACATTTCCATAGCAGATATATTGTGAAAGACTGACTATATTTCCCTTCGTCCTATCCTGACCCCCACTTGTTCTATTCCCTATTTTGACCCTGTCCCTTCTCAAAAGTGTGTGCTTCCAACTTCCCTCCCCCCTAAACTGCCCTCCCTTCCATCATCCGTCTCTCATCCCCTTCCCCCCCTAGTCTCCTGCAGGGCGAGATACCCTATTTAGTGTGTATGTCATTCCCTGCCTAAACCAAATTCAATGAGAGTAAGGTTGACTCATTCCCCTTTGCCTTCCTGTCCTTCCCCTCCATTGTAACACTTTTCCTTTGCCTCTTTTATATGAAATAATTTACCCCATTCTGTCTCTCCCCATCTCCTCTCATTATATGGCCCTCTCACCTCTCAATTTCACCTTTTAAGTATCATCCCTTCATATTCAATTGGTCCTGTGCCCTCTGTCCATGTATGCCTGTAAACATATATATACACACTCACATATGTATTCATACACCCTCCAAATAGACATATATGTATGTATACGTATATGTGTATACACACACATTTCTATTCCTTTCAACTATTCTAATACTGAGAAAAGTTTCATAAGTTACAATTATTGTTTTTCCATGTAGGAGTGTAAGTAGTTGAGCTTTTAGGTCAAGGAGAAAATATTTCAAACAGTCAGAAAGGAACAGTTCAAATATCATTGAACCACATTCAGGATCACACAAGATTTAGCTACTTCCACATCAACAGACTGGAGGTGGAGAGCCAAGATGGCAGAGTAGAAGCACAAACTTGGCATGGAATCTGGCTCCAAAAATTCCAATACCTGTAAAAAATGACTCAACAAATTTTAAAGCTATAGAACCCACAAAGTGACAGAAAAAGACAAATGTTCCACTGAAGACAGCTGGTAGGCCAACAGAAAATGTCTATCACAGTGCACTGGGAGCTGAGTGCAGTCTCCCAGGAGCCACACAGTTCCAGCCCCAGGGAGGTCCTGGAGGAGAGTGAATAACCAGAAGCTGTGGTGGGTTCCAGACTTCTCAACCCATAAATACCCAAGTAAAAGGTCAGTGTGGAACTTTGTTGGAAGGGGGAGGATGGAAGTGTATGGTCTGTCTGCTGCCCCCAGATTGAGAAGTGGGCAGAGGTATGGTGGCTATGCTGCATGGCTACCTCAGGAGCTCCTGGCTTGCAGATTATAGGGGGACAAAGCAACCATTCAGAGGGTAATTGCTCTTGTTTCACCTGGTTGGATCTGGATCTCAATCTTCAGTGTTGGTCCTGGGGTATACGACCAGTGAGCCAGAGCTTGTGGGGGCTGTAGAGAAAGTGGACTCCTAATAGCTCCAGCAGCTGCAAAAACCCCAGCGATTTGGGACAAAGCTCTCCATTCTGGAAGCAGAGTTCTACCCTGGCAAAGAGCTCAAGGGTCAAGTAATTGGCTGGCAACATGTGCAAGCACAGGACACACAAACAGACTATAGAATCCTTTTTTGGGGACAAAAATGATCAAGGGAGGAAGACAGCAAAGTCAGAATTCCTGCATCAAAAGCCTCCAAGAAAAATATGAATTTGTCACAGGCCATGGAGGAGCTCAAGAAGGATTTTGAAAATCAAATATGAGAAGTGGAGAAAAAATTGGGAAGAGAAATGAGAATGATGCAAGAAAATCATAAAAAGTAAGTCAACAGTCTGCTAAAGGAGACCCAAAAATACACTGAAGAAAATAATACCTTAAAAAATAGACTAACTCAAATGGCAAAAGAGGCCCAAAAAGCCAATGAGGAGAAAATACCTTAAAAAGTCAAATTTGTCAGATGTAAAAGGAATTTCAAAAATTCACTGAAGAGAATATCTCCTTCAAAATTATATTGGAGCAATTGGAAGTTAATGACTTTGTGAGAAATCAAGACACTATAAAACATATCCAAACAAATGAAAAATTAGAAGGCAATGTAAAATATCTCATTGGAAAACTGCTGACCTGGAAAATAGATCCAGGAGACATAATTTAAAAATTATTGGACTACCTGAAACCATGATAAAAAAAAAAGAGCCTAGACACCATCTTTCAAGAAATTATCAAACAAAATGGCCCTGATATTCTAGAACCAGAGGGCAAAATAGAAATTGAAAGAATTCACCAATCACCTCTTTAAAAAGATCCCAAAAAGAAAACTCCTAGGAATATTATAGCGAAATTCCAGAGTTTACAGGTCAAGGAGAAAATACTGCAAGCAGTCAGGAAGGAACAATTTGAGCATTATGGAAACACAATCAGGATAACACAAGACCTAGCAGCTTCTACATTAAGGGATCAAAGGTCTTGTAAAATGATATTCCAGAGGTCAAAGGAGCTAGGATTAAAACCAAGAATCACCTACCCAGCAAAACTGAGTATAATGTTTCAGGGGAAAATACAGTCATTCAATGAAATAGAGGATTTTCAAGCATTCTTGATGAAAATAACCAGAGTTGAACAGAAAATTTCCCTTTCAAATACAAGAAGCATGAGAAGGTAAAAGAAATCATAAGGAACTTATTAAAGTTGAACTATTCACATTCCTACATGGAAAAACAATAATTGTAACTCATGAGATTTTTCTCAGTATGACGATAGTTGATGGGAATATATATATGTATGTATGTATGTATGTATATATGTATACACAAATATATATGTATGTATAGGAAGGCTATATGGGTACATAAATATATATATGTGTATATATACATATATATGGGTGTGGGGATATGTATGTTCATGTATACATAGAGAGCGGGCACAGGATAAATTAAATATGAAGGAATGATATCTAAAAATAAAAGTAAGAGGTGAGAGAGGAATTTATTGGGAGGAGAAAGGGAGATATAGATTAGGGCAAAATATCTCATATAAAAGAGGCAAGAAAAAACTGTTACAATGGAGGGGAAGAACAGGAAGGTGAAAGTGAATGGGACAACCTTACTCTCATTGAATTTGACTTAAGGAGGGAATAACATACACACTCAATTGGATATCTTACCCCTATGGGGGGTGGTAGGGGATAAGAGGGGGGATGATAGAATGGAGGGCAGATTGGGGGAGAGAGTAGCTAGAAGCAAACATTTTTGAAAAGGGGCAGGCTCAAAGGAGAAAATTAGAATAAGTGGGGGTGGGACAGGATGGAGGGAAATATAGTTAGTCTTTCACAATATAACAATTATGGAAATGATTTGGGTAACTACACATGTACAACCTACACCGAATTGCTTATCTTCCTAGTCGGGGAGAGTGAGGAGGGAATAAGTGAAAAAATCTGGAAGTCAAAGTTTTAAAACAAATGTTAAAAAAATTGTTTTTTATATGCAACTGGGAAATAAGATATATAGACACTGGGGTATAGAAATCCATCTTGCCCTACTAGAAGGTTGGGGAGGTGATGGGAAGGATATAAGAGAGAACAGATTGAGGGAAGGGGGATTCAGTAGGCTTGCTATTTTGGGTGGAGGTAGGGAAAAGACAGGGAGAAAAAACAGCAACTCAAAATTTTGTGGAAATGAATGTTGAAAACTAAAAATAAATAACTAAAAAAAATTAAAAAGCTGTTGGTCTGGGAATATGATATTCTAGATGTCAAAGAAACAAAGATTATAATGAAGAATAACCTATGGGGAAAATGAATATTTAGTAAAATAAAGGACTTTTGAGCATTCTTTATGAAAAGACCAGAGTAGAATAGAAAATTTGACATTTAAATATGACTCAAGAGAAGTATAAATATGTAAACAATAAAGAGTAATCAAAAGGGATTCAATAAAGTTTAAATATTTACATTCATATATGGGAAGATGATAATTGTAACTCCTAAGAACTTTATCATTGTTGGGACAGTTAAAAGGAATATATATATATATATATATATATATATATATATATATATATATAGAGAGAGAGAGAGAGAGAGAGAGAGAGAGAGAGAGAGAGAGAGA
>NW_027187317.1:3933897-3953195 GCF_028583685.1 Petaurus breviceps papuanus | reverse complement strand
GAGAGAGACACAGAAAGAGAGAGAGAGAGAGAGAGAGAGAGAGAGAATATATAAATAGAGTATATGGGCATGAATTGATAATGTTATAATAATGTCCAAATTATGAGAAAGAGGGATGCACTGGGAGATGGGGGAAAGAAGTAAAATGTGGACAGTTTTCTCACATAAAAGAAGTGGGCATGGAAGTGAGGTGAACACTGGAGGTAAAGATAGAGGGTGGTGACAGTGATGCTTGAATCTCACTGTTATTGAAATTGGATTAAAGAGGGAAGAATATGTGTACTCATACAGTACACTTAGTTAAGTATAGAAATGGAACTTACTCAATAGTAAAACAAGAGGGGATCAGGATAAGAGAAAAGGGAAGTGATAAAAGGGAAGACAGATTAAGGGGGCGGTGGTTCTAAGCAAAAATTTGAAGAGAGACACTATAAACAGAAGAAAATGTAATGGAGGGAAATACATAGTAATCATAAATGTAAATGTGAATGGGATGAACTCACCATAAAATGGAAGTGGGTAGCAGAATGGTTCAGAAGCCAGAATCCAACAATATGTTGTTTATAAGAGACATACTTGAAACACAAAGATATGCACAGAATTAAAATTAAGGCCTGGAGCAGAATTTATTATGGTTCAGATGAAGTAAAAAAAAAAAAAGGGGGTTGGGTCAGTAGTAGCAATCATGATCTCCAACAAAGCAAAAAATATTCTCCAAAAAAAAACCTAATTAAAAGAAATAATCAAGGATTATATTTTCCTAAAAGGTACCATAGACATGAAGTAATAAAAAAAAAATCACAGTAAGTTTCTCTGAAGAACTCCTTATTTTTCAAATATATGATGAGTATACAACTGAGTCAAATTTATATAAATAAGAGCTACTCTCCAATTGATAAATGGTCAAAAAGGCAGTTTTCAGAAGAAATCAAAACTGTCTATAGTCATATGAAAAAGTGTTTTAAATCATTATTGATTAGAGGAACGCAAATTAAAATAAATCTGAGTTACCACCTCACACCTATTAAAAATTACAAATACTGGAGGGAAGAAGGGTGAAATAAGCACACTAAAGAATTGGTGGTGGAATAGTGAACTGCTCCAAACATTCTGGAAAACAACTTGAGACTATGCCCAAAGGGCTATAAAACCGTGCATACCCTTTGATCCAGCAATACTACTACTGAGACTATATTCCAAAAGGATCAAAGCAAAAGGAAAAGGCCCTATTCATATGAAAATACTTATTAAAGCAACTCTTTTTATTTTGGCAAGAATTGGAATTTGAGGGGATGCTTATCAGTTGGGGAATGGTAGAACAAGATATGGCATATGATTGTAATGGAGTACTTACTATTACACTTTAAAAATGATGAGAAGAATAGTTTCAGAAAAAAAAATATGGCAAGAACTATATGAACTGATGCAAAGTGAATTGAGAAGAACCAGATCATTGTGCATAGTAAAAGCAATAGTGTAATGATGATTAATTGTGAAAGGCTTGGCTACTCTGACCAATACAATACTCCAAGACAATTCCAAGGGACTCATGATGAAAAAAACATAATCTATCTTCAGAAAGAGAACTGATGAATTCTGAATGCAAGTCAAACTATAATTCTCTTACATGATTTTTCTTGCTTTAAAAAAATATGGCTTATATGGAAATATACTTTGCCTGCTTTCACATGCATAATTGATATTATGTTGTTTGCCTTCTCAATGTCGGGTTGAAGGTAGGAGGAAGAAAATTTTGAACTCAAAATGTAAAAAAGATAAGAATGCTAATAAATTTATTTTTTTAATTTTTCAAATGCTTTATTAATTCCTGATTTACATCATTAATTTCCACCAGATTTTGGTTACAAAATTTCTCCCTGTTTTTCTCCTCCTCCCACCCCAGAATAGCAGTCTCACAGGATATCCCCTCCTCCAATCTTCTCTCTCCCTTATCTTCTCCCATACCCCCTTAGACTTTTCCAGTAGGGCATGGTGGATCTCTATGCCCCAGTGTCTGTATATCTTCTTTCCCAAATACATGTAAGATAGTATTAATAATAGTATATATGTATATATAATTTTAAACATTTGATTTTAAAACTTTGAATTCCAGATTCATTCCCTTCCTCCCTTGTCACCCACCCTTACTGGGAAGGTAAGCAGTTCAGTGTGGATTATACATGTGTACCTAGTGCAAAACATTAACATAGTAGATATATTGTAAAAGACTGACTATATTTCCCTCCCTCCTATCCCACCACCCACTTGTTCTATTCTCTACTTTGATCCCTTCCCTTTTCAAAAGTGAGTGCTTCCAACTTCCCTCCCCTCCCCCAGCCTGCCCTCCCTTCCATCATCCCTCCTCTCATCCCCTTCCCCCTACTCTCCTGTAGGGTGAGATACCCTATTTAGTGTGTATTTCATTCCCTCCCTGAGCCAAATTCAGTGAGAATAAGGTTCACCCATTCCCTTTTGTCTTCCAATTCTTCCCCTCCATTGCAATCCCTTTTCCCTTGCCTCTTCTTTATGAGGTAGTTTACCCCATTCTGTCTCTCTCCATCTCCTCTCATTATATTCCTCTCTCACCTCTTAAGTTCCCCTTTTAAGTATCATCCCTTCCTATTAAATTGGTCCTGTGCCCTCTATCTATGTATACCTGTAAGCATATGTACACACATTCAGACATATATTCATAGGCCTGTATACCCTCCAATATAGACACATATATATATATATTTTTTTTTCTATTCCATTGAACTATTTTCATACTGAGAAAAGTTTGATCAGTTACAATTACCGTTTTTCCCTGTAGGAATGTTAATAGTTCAACGTTGATCAGTGGCTTATGATTTCATTTCCCTGTTTATCTTCTCAAGCTTCTCTTGCTTCTTGTATCTGAATGTCAAATTTTCTATTCAACTCTGTTTTTTTTTCATTAAGAATGCTTGAAAGTCCTCTATTCCACTGAATGACCATATTTTCCCCTGAAAGACGATACTCAGTTTTGCTGGGTAGGTGATTCTTGGTTTTAATCCCAGCTCCTCTGCCCTCCACAATATCCTATTCCAGGCCCTTTGATCCCTCAGTGTAGAAGCTGCCAGATCCTGGGTTATCCTGATTGTGTTTCCACAATATTCAAATTGTTTCTTCCTGGATGCTCGTAATATTCTCTCCTTGATCTGGGAATTTCAGAACCCGGCTGTAATATTCCTAGGAGTTTTCTTTTTGGGATACTTTTCAGGAGGTGATTGAGGCATTCTTGCAAGCTCTATTTTGTCCTCTGGTTCTAAAACATCAGGGCAGTTTTCTTTGAGAATTTCTTGGAGGATGATTTCTAGGTTCTTACTTTGATAATGGCTTTAAGGTAGTCCAATAATTTTTAAATTATCTCTCCTGGATCTATTTTACAGGTCAGTGGTTTTCCCAATGAGATATTTTACATTGCCTTCTATTCTTTCATTTGCTTGGGTCTGTTTAACAGCATCTTGATTTCTCTTAAAGTCATTAGCTTCTCTTTGCTCCAAATCTAAATCCAAGGGAACAATTCTCCTCATTGAGCTTTTGAGATTCTTTTTCCATCTGGCTAATTCGACTTTTTAAGGCATTCCTCTCCTCATTGCCTTTTTGAGCCTCTTTTGCCAATTGAGTCCATCTGTTTTTTAAGGTGTGATTTTCCTTAGTCAGGCTGTTGACTCCCATTTCATAATTTTCTTGCATAGTTTTCGTTTCTCTTCCCTTTTTTCCTCCACTTTTCTTATCTGCTTCTTAAGGTCCTCTATGGCTTGTAACCAGCTCATATTTTCCTTTGAAGCTTTTGGTGCAGGAGTTCTGACTTCACTGTCTTCCTCCTCTTCCATACTTTGCTTCTTTTTGTCCCCAAAATAGGAGTCTAATGTTGGAGTCTTCTGTTTGTTTTGATTCCTTTGTCTGGTCATTTCTCCCCTCAGTCACTTGACCCCTGGACTTTTTGCCACAGCAGGACTCTGCCACCAGACAGGGGAGCTTTCGCCGGAACACTGGGGTTTTCTCAACTGCCGGAGGTATTAGTTGGGTGCCCTCTCTGAGGCCTCCACACAATCTTTCAAGCTGGTCCCGCACCCCAGGATATCCACCCTAGACCACAATCCAGTTACAAGCAGGTTAAAGCAAGAGTGATTACCCCTCAAACTGGTTGCTTGGTCCCCCTACACTCTGCAGGCCAGGAGCTGAAGCTGCCCCGTGGTGCTGGCTGTGCTGGACATCTCAGCACCTTCTCACCCTAGGGACAGAAGCTGATGCACTCCTCATTACTGGTCCCAATGTCGACAATGCACTGACCTCTCACTTTGTCCTTCACATCTATGTGTTGATAATTCTGGAAATGGCCACAGCTGCTGATGATCTGGAATCCCTCCATCCAGAGGCTGGTCAGGCCCACCCTGGGGCTAAAACCTCATCTAGCGAGTGACTGGGCTTGGCTCCCAGAGCACTGCGCTGGCTGATTCCTGCTGTCCTCAACAGGAGGTTAGCTTCTCTGTGTCATTTTGTGGGTTCTGCAGCTCCAAAATTTGTTAAGAGTCCCCAATTTACATGGATTGGGGAAGGCAGAAGCTGGAGCCCAAGCGGAGGTCCTACTTCTACTCCACCCCCACAATGCTAATAAATTTACCTGAATTTAAATGACTATTTTGAAAATAGTAATTTTATTTCATTAAAGTAATCAGTAAACAATTGTGAACAAATTCTTTTCAAAATTATAAATTAATTAGTTGATTTTAACCTTTATTTTTTGATAAATGGGTTTATGAATAGGAGCACAGTTTTGTTTGCCTATCAACAGAGTGGTGCTAGAACTCTGAATTCAAATCCTCCCTTGTTTTCTTGAGACACTGGCTTTATTTCTGAATTTCCTTTGAACTCAGTTTCCTGGCTAATAAAACAAGAGGATGAAATGGCTTCCTGAGAAAAACAAGTAGTTCTAGCAGCAAGCACCCCAGGGTCCCTAGGGTGGCTGCCCATACAGGTTCTTGGATCTGCTTTGTTAAAGGAAAGCAACTCATAATGGGTTAACAAGCTTACTTTAATCAGTCAGATATGTATTGTTCACCTAGTTCAGGGGAAAAAGGTCAGCACCCTGAACTTCGAATATACAGACAGAATTATCAAGACAGAGAAACAGATCAAGTAGACAGTTTTCAAATTGTCCAACCATTACATCCCTACCTGTAATAGTAATGGCATTTAAAGATTCCCTTGTATTGGCTTGGTTTTTGGTTTGATTGTGTTAAAACCCAGAGCTTGTTAATCCCACTTGTGGGACGGACTTGTTGACGTGAAAAGAGAGTGCTGAACTGGGAGGTGCTGGTAAGGTAGATTTAGAGAGACACAAGACAAGAGAGAGGCAGAAGAACTTTTTGGAAGCAGCACCTTTGGAGGCAGAGAGAGACTGAGAGAATTGCTGAGGGCCACTTTGAATTGCCCTGGGCTTTTGAGACCTGCCCCCAGAGCTGCCAAGGACTGAGGAGACATGGCTGTTTTGCTGGTATTTTGTCTGTCTTTTTTGATGTTGTTTTGCCAGATTTGTCCACTGGTGAAGGACAGTGCTGTTGTTGCAGGAGTCTGAGAACCTTTCTGTTGGTTCAGAGCTCTTGAGACTGTTCTGCAGACAGAGAGTGAATACTGTCCACTGGTGAAGGACAGTGCTGTCATTGCAGGAGTCTGGGAACCTTTCTGTTGGTTCAGAGCTACTGAGACTGTTCTGCAGACAGAGAGTGAATACTGTCCACTGGTGAAGGACAGTGCTGTTGTTGCAGAATTCTTGGAACCTTGCTGTTGGTTCCAAAGAATTCTTCAAGGATTTTCTTGTTGTATGTTTACAGAAATCCTGGAAGAGGGTTTTGCTAATGTTTTCAGGGGTCCTAGGACTGTTCTGCAGACAGAGGATGAATTAATGAAGGGACTGGCAATGTATCTTGTGGCCTTGCTAAGCTTTGTCTCCCCAGGAACAAAGATTACTGAGAACTTGCCTCTTGTCAAGATGAAGAAAAGACCTCCATTTGGGTATTAAGTGCTGTGCTTAAACTTGTTGTAACTCTGGGGTAGATAGATTCAATTGTGATCCAGGGGTGGGGAACTTTTGACCTTTTTGTGTTCTATGATTGAACAAATGAACGTACTTTACTTATGATTAGAAACTAATCTCCATTTGAGAAGAGGGGCTTTGTGATGGACTAAATGAAGGTACAGCCTAGGGGTGGAGTAGTATTTAGAACAGGGACTTTGTAATTGAATGAATGTAAGGTCCTGGGGTGGGGTAGTACTTGGAGATTATTTAATCACACTTAGTAAATGCTGTATTTTGAATGATGTCATATTTTGATCATCTCTGTTCTTAATTTGTCAATGAATAAAATGGAGAACACCTATGCTGGTATTTTGAACCTTGGGAAGTTGCCTTTGCTTGGCATTATATTACAATACCCAATCAACATCTAGGCTTTTCAAAGCTGAGGGGGGGGGGGCTCTCAACAACGGCTTCCCAGAATCCAGATCAAATCACAGAACACTTCTCAAAGTGAGCCCCAAAACAAAGCTACACATCAGGGCTTATATAGCCTTCTCCTGGCTCAGAGAGAATGTAACAACTTTCTTGACCCACTGGCCAATCAAAAAATATCTTCTGAAAAACAAGCCTCAGGTGCACTTTAGCCTAGGGGCAGGGAAGATCTTACATTCCCATTACAGTAGTCAATACTGGACATTCATAGTGTTAGAAAGCAAGTCAAGTAGATTTGATTTTGTTTAAATCTTCCTCTGTTTGAAACTAGAAACAAAGTATTTGTATTGATAGGAAAGAGATATCTTAACTGCTATCTATGCCCTAAACTAGGTTCAGTTTTTAGAGTTCCAAATGGCCACAAAACTGAGGAGGAGGGATAGAGAAGATGCCAGACCCTGAAGAGAATAACCATGATTCACCTTTTAGAGAATGCCTCTGGACATCTACAAAATAGCTTATTTATCAAAGTAATGATGATGGTGATGATGATGATGATGATGATGATGACGATGACAAAATAATAATTTGCAGGCACTTAGTTCTTTTCATACAAGAATTTCAAAGCATTTTATAAATGTTAATTAATTAATTAACTCCACAGCCCTCCTCTAAGGTAACTATTATACATGTTGTACAAATAATTAACCAGACAAGGGAAGAGAGATGAAGTGAGCAGCCCAAGGTTAAACAGACAATCAGTGGCTTTGTTGGGGAAAAAAATTTCATTCCTGACAACGTTTTGCCTCTTGATGTGTAGACTACCTTCTTTTTGTTGGTTATTGAGGACAGAATATGCCTAAGATGCTATGTGTAATCACCATAGTAGTTTGTAAACACCAGCTTCTTCAACAGGCCTTTCCTAGTGTCCCAACCCCAACTCCATCTGTGATTGCCCCTTTAAGACTAGCTTGTATCTACCATATAGGTATATATGTGTATCTCTATCTGTACATGTCTTGCACATTAAAATGTAATCAATTTGAATGCATGGAGCTTTTTGCTTTTCTCTTGGTTTCCCTGGCATGTAACAGAGTGCCTGGCTCTGTAGCAACTGCTTAATAAATGCTTGTTGATTGATTTGTGGAACTACTGTAAAGCATCCTGGAGAAATTAACATCACATTAAGGAATTAAGGTAAGACATTTCTCAAAGTGAATTAAATTGTTTGCCCTGATCAGGAAGGTTTGCCTTGGCCATTAATTTAAAAGCACTATATAAAAGTTAGCTGTTATTATTGTTATCTGATATTAAAAAAATCAAAACAATACTGTACTGAAAATTTTTTTTGCTGCCAACGACTATTTGAGAAAGCACAGAATCTATCAAGTCACAACCCACTGAGGTTTGTACTTCATAGATCTAAAATAATAGTAACAATAGAAACTAATATTTATATAGCACTTTCTATGTTCCAGGTACTGTGTTAAGCACTTTACAATTATTATTTCATTTGATCCTCACAATAACACTGGAAATTAGGTATTGTTATTAACTCCATTTGAAAACTGGGCAAATAAGGATTAAATGACATGTCTAGGGTCACACAACTAAGTCAGTAGCTGAGGCTGGATTTGAAAAGAAGTCTTCTTTACTCCAGGTCTGGTACTTCATTCACTGTGCAACCTATCTGGCTATAATAGAAATCAATTGACTTGCATGCTCCAGTGTAGACAAAGCTCTTTGCCTAACAACCTTCTCTTCTCAGCACATGCATCCATATGACATGTACAAGCAGGGCCCAAGTACATCCTAATGTGCTAACACTCCTCTCACTTCAATTTGCCTAGATCCAGAACTTGTTGGGGATAGGGGCAACTTTTTAAATTTGGGAACTCCTTATGGCTGGTTGTCACAGATATCATTGCTGCTACTCTTACTTTTTGCCTACTTCTCACTTAGGTTTCCTCTAATGCTTTTGCAAGGCTCTAGTAGGACCGGAAGAAGGAGGCATGTCTAGTGACTTGCTCACCACATAATCCATGGTTCTGCAATGCCCCCTTTCCACATTCCATGGCATTGTCTTGATTCTTCCAGTGATTTTTCTTCTTGTCAGGTCAAACAAATTATCTGTCCCCCTCCTTCCTTCACTCAGGAGGACCTCCACTCCTGCCAGGGGAATCTAGCCAGCCTCAGCTAAGTCAGATACAAAACAATAAATGAAACTCCCCCCACCCCTGCCCCCTGCTCTTTAACTTCTCTGACACTTCTCTTTTTCCCCACTCCTCCTACCATTTATGTATCATGTAGGTACATGGCCTTGTGACTCTGATTGGTATGAGCATGGAAAGCTAGAATGTGAAATTTGTACATTTTAAATGCACCTCTGGTCAATAATCTTCAAACTTGACTCTTCACAGTGGAACGTAGGGCCAGGATTTCAGAGTTCAGTTTGGGAAAAAATAGCCAAAAAATAGAGTTGAAAGTGTTCTGCATCTTAGAGAAGGATTGAATTAAAAGGAGCCTCTTGAAAATTTTGTATGTTTTAAGTAGGGGGTGGGGGAGGAATCCTTCTTCATACTCTGTGATCCCTTTATATGAGGTGTGAATTTGTTTGGGTCAAGTAGAAATAGCAAAATTGGCTTACCATACAAGATGATTAACTTTGGGGGACTTTATATAGCTGGAAAAATTTCAGCAGGGGGTAGTCCAGCAGCAAAACAATCTGTCCAAGGAGCTCCTTGAGGAGGCAGACCTTTGTGATTCTCCAGAAGGTAGTAAGGAACTAGAAAGAATGAGTCCAAAGGAAATGTCACACTCCTACTCCATTTGACCACATCCTCAATGATTGGACCAGTAAAAAACAATGTATCCAGCCAGAAGAAGCAAGAGACAGGATAAGGATAAGCACAATCCTAGGAAGATGACCACTTACAGGAGGAAGTAGCTTCAAGGATCACGTCTTTCTTGCACAAGAAAAATATTCATCGTAGACTCAAGAAAGGACTTTCAGGAACCAGAAGTTATAGATTTATCATTTGGTCACGTTTCTCACCATTATTTTTTGTTTTTGTTTTTGCCTATTCTCTCTTGATAAACTCTCTGTATTTGTGAGAAAGTGTTCCTCTTCACTTGAGAGGACTATCTTTGTACCAACTCCTTGGTTATACCCTCTTAGTAAATACCCTTTCTAAAAGCTAATTAAGTCTGGGTTATAATAAATGGGAAGCATTTCACTGAATATTTGTGAGAAATGACTCCCTAGATCATCTAGTCTTATCCCAAGAATCCTGAGGGGAGTAGTAATCCTTGTTTTCTGCAGAACCTAACCTATTATTCTAATGAGAGCTGAGGAAACAAGACTGGAAGAGATGCTACATAAGGAAAGTTTGATTACTGGATAAAAAATAATAAATTTAGTTAAGTTTTAATTTCATTAGATTGGCAAATAAAACAATGCCCTTTAGTACTGAGCATTAAGTAAATGGTTAACTTTAAAAATGAATAAATATATTTTCCTTGATAATTTAGCTTAGGGATACAGAATTCATATTTATGCCTTTAGAGCATACCAATCAACAAGCATTGTTAACATCACTATGTGCCAGGCTTTGTACTAGATACTGGGGATCCACAGGCTGAAGTGTTCTTCTCTTTCACAGTTGTGAGATGTTACTAAAATTTGCTATTGGGTTCTTTACAAATACAATGTGACACTGCCTTTAGAATTGGGCAAAATAATGAGTTGGTCCATTTTAGTTCAATTAAGACTTTCAATGCAGCTTTTTGCTTCAGTTAGTTAAGCTGATATAGTTTTTATCTTTCTCTGCCACAAGAAGTCACTATGTGAATGACCAGCATGGAATTAAAGGAATTGAATGTGGAACTGGACCAAATTAGGCCTCAATGCATCATCAATGGAAGATTTTTTAAAATCTCCATTAAAAGAAGATTTTTTTTTCTTTCATGGGCTAGTAATGTTCTATTAATAGAAATATTTGTTATGACAGTCTGTCAGACAAAATTTGAAGCTGTTAAATAGTCAAGTACTAATGAAATAGAAACAGTCTGTTCCAGAAGGCCAAATGAATATGGTTCTTCTCTTGAAGCCAAAATTGGTCCACACACCCATAGGCTTCATTAGTTCCATTGGTAAGTATGATTCAAGATCTATTTTTAAAAGGTTGTATTCCAGATGAATTGAGATTTCTAGTCATTCTTATTTCTCATGATGATCCTTAGGGGGCATTTTAATATAATATTCTTCAAATGAAAAGACTTTCTGGTGGAAATATAGACCCTTCATACACTATTTAGAGGCTATAGAAAGAATAATTGAGAAATGATTTGGCTAGCACTTGTGGAAGTTCCATACTATTTCTTCCTTTTCTTCTTTGTAGGTTCATGTAAAAATCTGAATTCCCTTTATGCAATATGGGTGGTGTCAACTCAATTGTACTCTTTTTGTCTTTGACAAGTCCCTGGGGTGGAGCACATCAATAGAAGGAGACAGGTTGAAGCCATGGCAGGAGATTTCCCAACACTTTACACACTGACTTCTTTCAAGGTAGAGTTAATGGTATAAAGGGTTTTTCAATGGACCTAAATTATTTTCTCTTTGGGGGTAATATTGATTTAGTCATTCCAGATTAGAACATTACTCCCACATGGTCCCTGTATATAATGACTCCATGCAGTCCTACATTATTTAATTGCTAAAAATCAGTCTGTGATTCAAGATTTTATTGGTACTGATTTTGTCTTTTCATTAAAATTACCTATAATTAGCAGGCGACATTTAGAAAATTCCAGAAAGCTAAATTTCTGGAGGCCAAGACTCTTAGCTGTTTAAGTTAAATGTTGTCACCCTTTGAGATGGATGTATTGATGCTGAAAATTTTTCATTGAAGTAGGTTACCAAGACAAGTCATGAAAGTTTACCTGTAATCCTGTTAAATACACAAGGATGGATTCGATGATTTTCCCATTCCTGCCATTTTTTTTGGTTTTGCATAATTGTTAACTTAATTTGAAACCATGCCAGTCACTTTTGCTTCAATATTATGTCTTTAGTTCAGAATTTCTTTGTAGGAATTTTGGCACTTTCTTTTTAAGCAATAATGTTCAACATGTGTCTTGGGGGACAGGAAGGAAATTAATTGATGTGAAATATCTTTCAACTCATGTGTGTAATATAATGGAAGAGCCCTAGATTTAGAATCACATATTCTAGGTGAGTTCAGGCAAGTCACTTAACCACTTTGGGGCCTCAGTTTCCTTATCTATAGGAGACTGAACTAGATGATGTATGAAGTTTCTTCCAGTTCTAACTCTAACACATCAACCATGGCCCTTGATCATTTGGACTTAGTGTGATGAAATACAACTCAGGTTTACCAGAAAGTGGTCTTGGTCAAAACACAGAATTAAAATAGTACTGTGCATCTTTCAAAACTTTGCTACTCTAGATTCAAGATGCCTCTATTTTGGTGAGTTACTGTAAAATCTTTAAGTTTTGCTGATATTAAGATATAGTTGGGCTTACAGATGCTACAAGAAAAAAAATATGTGTTTCTACTAGAAATAAGGATTTTAAATTATTTGAATTTTCAGTCTGTACTGCTAGTTCAGTTCATTATCTCAAAACTCAAATGAAGTCCAGGTCAGTTGTTTTATCCTGATGTGGGATAATTAGTTAATTATACACACATAAAACCATGCCAAGTTGGCAGATAACACCCCTATAGAATAGCACACAGTCATTCAGATTTTCTTGAGACAAATCACTTGGCCTCTTTGGACCCTAGTTGCTTCATCTACAAAATGAAGAGGTCAGACTAGCTCATTTCTATGGTCCCTTCCAACCTTAATATCTTCTGGTCTTTGATTATGCCAAGCTGAACTAATGAAAAAATAAAACTGAAAGCATATGTCTTCTTAGTGTTATATCATCTTGGTCCAATGAAAAGAGCTCTGGTTTAGAATTTTGAGAACCAAAATTCCTGACTTTGCTATTTACTGCCTGGAAGATGAAGTTGAAGATGAAGACTAGAAAATCTCTAAGGTTCTTCCTGGCTCTAAAATTCTATGATTTTTAGAGGTAAAAAATGGACAAAATGCCCATCAAAATAATAAATAAATATGTCAATTTTTTCTAGTACTATTCAGTGAATACTGAATGGATACCCTGCCAGGAAAATCCAGTCCTGGGGCTCCCGAAAGCTCACATGTCCAATTGTGGATGACAAGTTAGTTTGTCCACAGGGCCATAGCATTGCCAACTGCTTAGCAACTGGATTTCACTGAACCAGAGTGCTGAACTTTAGGATCACATTTTAGTGGGACCTAGGATTAAATGTATAGTCTAGGTCTGAAGAACATGCTCTGAATTATAACCCTTTGGTGGTAAACAGGCTGTCGTATATAGTAAATAAAGGACTTTGAGAAATCACTGGGTTAAAGTATATCTTCAAAGAAAATACATGAGTGAAAAAGAAAATGGGTTGGTCACATGGGCAGAGAGAGAGAGAGAGAGAGAGAGAGAGAGAGAGAGAGAGAGAGAGAGAGAGAGAGAGAGAGAGAGAGAGAGAGATACACTGATATTCTCATGATACCTGGGAAAATGTGTTGGGTGTTGAGTAGATCCCTGAGATTACCTTTTTTTTTTTTTAAGCAATTGGGGTTAAGTAACTTGCTCAAGGTTACACGGCCAGTTATTTTGTGTGGGTGTTAAGTATCTGAGGCCAGAACTGATCCCAGGTCTCCTGACTCCGGGGCTGGCCCTTTTACTCACTGTACCACCTGGCCACCATGAGATTACCTTTTAAAGGACAAGGGTGAGTGGCCCACCATAGGCAGGCATTGATGACAGGGAGCACACTAGGCTCACTCTTCCAAATTCCATTCTCACAGACATGTTGGGCATCTGACTACTTCCTATTTGAGTATTTAACACACACACATGCACACATGAAGGCATGCATATAAAGAATCTGTGATTTCATCAGAGTGAGAAACTCCTGATATGAGAACTCTCTTCATCATGCATATACAAATCCATTTATAACTTAATAGATAAGTCTAGGGAAGTAACCCAAGGCACAGGGAGAGGTTTGTTTGTTTTTTGTTGTTGTTGTTTTTTTGTCCAGGGTTACACCTAGAAAAACATCAGAAAAGAGTTTTGGACCCAGATCTTCCTAATTCTAAGTCCATTATTCTATCCACTAAACCATGCTACCTTTATGTATGCATATTAGGTGAAATAAGCAAAGGACCAAAGGAAGGCCTCCAGCATATTCACTGGATCTCCTTTTGAGATCTATTAAGGACATGGAAATGAATTATGAACCCTGAAAAAGTGTGGACAGGTGGCAATATGCTCTGGTGAAGGAAGTGCCTACACTGATTTTGACATCACTGAAGTATTAAAGAATCATAAATATACATACCATCGGAGGACACTGTAAACATGATTTAACACATACATATATTTATATTTATAATTGGGACACTCTGGAATTAGGGTTCCATGTGTCCTTCTTTATTCACCCCACCCATTCCTACCACCCATTAAAATGTGATCAAGATTTCATCATCACTTGGCAAAATGCAAAGAAAAAAAACACACACACACAACCTGAAAATTGTTCCTATAATCCATGCCACATTGTTAAGTGCCCTTCAGACTCATAATTGTAACAAATATACATAACTTTTGTTTGTGACGTTTGGGGTGGGGAAAATAAGATTCAGGCTCCTCTGAAGGGGAAAAAGCTGCTGGAAAAAATGCTAGCAAGTGTTTAAATAATTATGATCACACACATAAAATTAAGAATTATTACAAATGCAATATGGGGCTTTTTTCATTGCATGGTAAATAAAGAACAGATTTTTTTTCTTCTCTTTTTTTTTCTTTTTAGTTTTACTGGGGACATTTTATAAATCACAATGCAATGCACTTTACCACATGAGTCATGCTGGACAGCTGCCACTTCTCAGATCACCAGCTTTCCTTTGAATTCAAAGAACAGTTCATGGCCTATGAAAACATCTGGGCCTTAAAGTTTCAGAGAGCGAGAGCCCAGGTCCCTTTCAAAAGGCTTTGAACAAATGGTAGGAGGGGAAGGAGGAAGGATGCACCTATCTAGGATGATGCAGAATCTCTTGGTCCAGTAACAAAGCAACAGCCCTCAGGTCTTTGGGGTAGTGAGAAATCAGGCAGTGGAGCAATGAGGGTCAGACGTGGGGACAAGGAGACTAAATTATATAGTGGACCTTTTTTTAATACCCCTTTTCTGTGACATTGAAAGAAACTAAACATCTTGGACATCATGTTCTTTTAGTATGTTTTTTTTAAATAGTTATTTATTTCAAACTTTTTTCAAATTTTTAAATTTTGTGTTCTAAGTTCTCACCTTCCTTTCCAGTCCACCACCCACTGAGAAGGCAAGAAAAATGATATCAATTATATATGTGAAATGAAACAAAACACATTTCCATATTAGCCATACTTCAAAAAATTATAAAACAAAGTGAAAAAAAATTATACTTCAATTTGCACTCAGAGTTCATCACTTTTCTCTGTGGAGTTGGATAGCATTTTTTCATCATGAGACCTTTGGAATTGTTTTGGATCATTGTATTGATCAGGGTAGCCAAGTCTTTCATAGTTGATCATCATTACAGCATTGTTGTTACTGTGCACAAAGATCTCCCAGTTCTCCTCACTTTACTTTGTATCAGTTTATATGAGTCTTGCCATATTTTTTTCCCTGAAACCACCACCTTTGTAATTTCTTTTGGTACAATAGTAATCCATTGTAATCGTAGGCTGCAGTTTATTCAACCATTCTCCAACTGATGAGTATTCCCTCAGTTTCCAATTCTTTGCCTATGCAAAAAGAGTTACTCTAAATGTTTTTGTATATATAGGTCCTTTTCCTTTTTCATTGATCTCTTTGGGATATAGACCTCGTAGCAATATTATTGGGTCAATGGGTATGCACAGTTTTATAGCACTATATTTCCAACTTGTTCTCCAGAATGGCTGGACAAGTTCACAACTATACCAAGAGTTTATTAGTGTGCCTATTTTCCCTCCTCCCCTTGAGCATTTGTCATTTCTAGTAGGTGTGAGATGGTAATTCAGAGTTGTTTTAATTTGCATTCCTTTAATTAATGTGATTTAGAGCATTTTTTTAGTATGACTATGAAAGTTTTGCTTTTTTTTCCTCTAAAAACTTTATATCTTTTGATCATTTATCAATTGGGGAAAGGTTATCTTTATAAATTTCCCTAATTTCTCTATATATTTGAGCAATCAGAACTTTATCAGAGAAACTTTCCAAAAATTTTCTTTATTACTTTATTGTGCTATCTTTTATCAAAATATGGTTTTCCTGATTATCTATTTTAATTAGATTATTTTTGCTTTTGCTTTATCTGAGATCATGATTGCTATCCTGTCTTTTTTTAACTTCCAGTGAACTATAACAGATTCTATTCCATCCTTTTATTTTAACTGTGTGTGTCTATCTGCTTATTGTGTTTTCTGTCTATCCTTCTCTATCTCCTTTTATCTTGTCCCTCCTCAAAAGTCCATTTTGAGTCTGACCACCACCTCCCTTGATTCCCTCTCCCTTTTATCATTCCCTTCCTCTTCCCCAAGTTTCTTATCCTTTTCCTGAAATTTCCCTATTGGATAAGAAAGTTTTTTATACCAAGGGGTGTGTGTGGTGGTGGGGGGGGGGGTATGTGTGAGCATGCACTCATATATTCTTCACTATTTGAATCAATTCCAATGGGAGTGAGGTTCAAGAATTGCCCACTACTCACCATTTTCATCTGCACTATAATTACAGCTCTTCCTCACATGCCTCTTTTATGTGAGAAAATTTTCTCTATTCTTCCTCTCTCTTTCCCTTTCTCTTGGTGCATCCCTCTTCCTCTTCAGTATATATATTTTTAGATCATCCCAGCATAAGCCATTTACACACATGTCCTCTCTATGTAGATTCCTTCTAACTGCCATAATAATCATAAACGTCTTAGTAGTTATATGTATCATCTTCCCATATAGGAATGTAAATAGTTTAACCTGATTGAGTCCTTATGATTTCTCTTTCATAGTTTCTTTTATATGCTTCTCTTGAGTCTTGTGTTTGAATGTCGTATTTTCCATTCAACTCTGGTCTTTTCATCAGGAATACTTGAAAGTATTCTACTTCATTAGATATCTATTTTCCCCCTGAAGTATTACACTTAGTTTTACTAGGTATGTTTTTATTCTTGGTTGTATTCCAAGCTAATTTGCCTCTAGGAATATCATATTCCAAGCCTTCCACTTCTTTAATGTGGAAGATGCTAAATCTTGTGCAATCCTGATTGTGACTCCATAATATTTGAGTTTTTACTTTCAAGGTGCTTACAATATTTTCTCCTTGATCTGGGAGCTTTGAAATTTGGCTACAATATTACTGGGAATTTTCATTTTGAGATCTCTTTCAGAAGGTAATCAGTGGATTCTTTTAATTTATATTTTATCCTTTGAATCTAAGATTTTGGGGCAATTTTCCTTGATAATTTCTTAAAATAGGATGTCCAGGCTCTCTCTTTGATTGTGGCTTTTAGGTAGTCCAATAATCCTTAAGTTATCTCTCCTAGTTCTATTTTCCAGGTAAGTTGTTTTTCCAATGAGACATTTCACATTTTCTTCTTTTTTTTTCATTCTTTTAACTTTGTTTTATTGTTTCTTGATTTCTTGTGAAGTCATTAGCTTCTGTTTGCCCAATTTCAGTTTTTAAGGAATTATTTTCTCCATTGAGCTTTTGTATTTCTTTTCCCATTTGGTCAGTTCTGATTTTTAAGGAGTTCTCTTCAGTGGATTTTTGTGCCACTCTTACCATTTCTCCAATTCTGTTTTTTAAGGCGTTATTTTCTTTGGTACGTTTCTAACTCTTTTTACTAAGCTGTTAATTCTCATTTCATAATTTGCTTGTATTACATTTCTTTTCACAATTTTCTTCTATCAATCTTATGTCTTTATCTCTGCCAGGTATTCCTGCTGAACTTGGGTCCAATTTGCTTTTGCCTTTGAGGTTTGTTTGTTTGTTTGTTTGGTAGCTATTGTCTTCTCAGTTTATTTCTTGGTCTTCTATGCCACTGTAGTAGCTTTTTATGGACAAGTTCTCTTTTTTCTTGCTTATTTTTCCAGCTTGTTTCTTTATTTTAAGCTTTATGCTAAAGTTAGACTGCTCACTTAGGAAAGAAATGGCATTATGCCAAGCTTCAGGCTTTTTTGTGCTGCTCTTTTCAGAGCTGGTTCTGGGATATGTGTTTGTATGTGTGTATACATGTATATACATTTATATATTTCTGTAGTCTTGTAGACTGTGATAGTAATGGCAATTAAAGATTCCCCTGTATTGGCTTGGTTTTCAAACTGATTGTGTTAAAACCCAGAGCTTGTTAATCCCACCTGTGGGATGGACTTGTTGATGTGAAAAGAAAGTCCTGAACTGGGAGGAGCTGGTGATGTAGATTTGGAGAGACAAGAGAGAGGCAGAAGAACTTTTTGGAAGCAGCACCTCGTGGAGGCTGAGAGAGTGACTGAGAGAATTGCTGTTTTGCCACTTTGAATCGCCCTGGACTTTTGAGACCTGCCCCCCGGAGCTCCCAAGGACTGAGGAGACATGGCTGTTTTGCTGGTACTTTGTCTGTCTGTTTTGATGTTGTTTTGCCAGATTTGTCCACTGGTGAAAGACAGTCCTGTTGAAGAAGTCCTGGAACCTGGCTGTTGGCTAAGAAGCCCTGAGACTGTCCTGCAGACAGAGAGTGAATACTGTCCACTGGTGAAGGACAGTGCTGTTGTTGCAGGGGTCTGGAGACTGTCCTGCAGACAGAATGAATACTGTTCACTGGTGAAGGACAGTGCTGTTGTTGCAGGGGTCTGGGAACCTTTCTGTTGGTTCAGAAGCCCTGAAGAAGAATTTTCTTGTTGTATGTTTACAGAAATCCTGGGAGAGGGCTTTGCTAATATTTTCAGGGGTCTAGGACTGTTCTACAGACAGAGGATGAATTAATGAAGGGACTGGCAATGTATCTTGTGGCCTTGCTAAGCCTTGTCTCCCCAGGAACTAAGATTGCTGAGAACTTGCCTCTTATCAAGATGAAGAAAAGACCTCCATTTGGGTATTAAGTGCTGTGTTTAAACTTGATGTAACTCTGGGGTAGATTCAATTGAGATCCAGGGGTGGGGAACTTTTGACCTTTTTGTGCTCTGTGATTGACAAATGAAGGTATAGCCTAGGGGTGGAGAAGTATTTAGACCAGGGACTTTGTAATTGATTGAATGATTGGAAGGTCCTGGGGTGGGGTAGTACTTGGAGATTATTTAATCACACTTAGTAAATGCTGTACTTTGAATGATGTCATGTTTTGATCTTCTCTGTTCTTGGTTTGTCACTGAATAAAATGGAGAGCACCTATGTTGGTATTTTGAACCTTGGGAAGTTGCCTTTCCTTGCCATTACATTACATAGACTGGTAATTTTTTTTGATCTCCTAAAACTTCAAGTAAGGTAGTTTTTATCCCCACTATGGTTAAAAATATCATCACTTCTTGATGACAAGCTTCACTTCATAATTAAGTAGGTTTAATCAATCTTAAGACAGCAGACAGTTTTCTCAAGTATAAAATGGGAATGATATTTACAGGGTTGTTGTTTTGAACTTCAAATGAGAAAATGTATGTAAAATTTGTAGGAAAATTTAAAACATTCAAAAATTATTATTGTTGCTACCACCACCACCACCACCACCACCA
>NW_027187317.1:3920934-3933797 GCF_028583685.1 Petaurus breviceps papuanus | reverse complement strand
CACCACCACCACCATCATCATCATCATCATCATCATCATCATCATCATCATCATCATCATCATCATCATCATCATCATCATCATCATCTCCATACCTTCCAAGCCTTCCCAGCTTGGTAAAACCTGCCTAAGCTGGTACTCAACTAACATATCCTTCACTTTAGTGGGATACAAAATCACAATATTAAGAGTTGGAAAGAATATTATCAATCATCTAGTCCAACCCTACCATTTTAAAGAAGAGAAAACCTCCAAAGAGGTTAATTTACTTGACCACATTCATGTAACTAATAGCAGAGCGGGGGTTCAAATCCAAGTTGTCTGATACTAGGCCATGTTGTTGTTATTGTTGTTTTCTCTCCCCTCCTTTCCCCTCCTCTATTCTCTCTCCTTTCTTTTACTTGATCATGGAGCAGGACTCAGTCCTGTGCATCACACTTTTTGACAATATAGCACTGGTTTATTTTCCCAAGACCCACTTACAATGTCCAGTTGGGTGCCCAGAAAGCAACTTGCCACTTATCCCAGAATTCTAGATGTATCCCTGAGGGGCTATGGTTATTTTGTTTAGTAATACATTTTAAAATATCCTACAGGTGTTCTTCCCCAGTTACTATTCATTGATATTCATTAGGTAGCAAGACAGGGGACAGTGGACAGAGCACTTGGCAGGGAATCAAGAAGAGTGATATTCCTGAGTTCAAATCCATCCTCAGATATTTACCAGCTGTGTGATTCTGTGCAAGTCACTTAACCCTGTTTAACTCAGTTCCTCAGGTACAAAATGAGCTGGAGAACAAAATGGTAAACCACTCCAGTATCTTTGGCAAGAAAACCTTAAATGGGGTGGCAGAGAATCAAATACCAACAGAAAAACAGTAGCAACAACAACAAGAAGGTAGAAAGACAATTAAGTTTTTAAAAGAGGTAGTTAGTAAAGGGATATAGTAAGAAAAATTGGTACAAAATAGCCCACAAAACCATTGACATACTCCTTTACAAGTACATAAAGAATATAGGGAAAGTAGGATCAAGCTTAGAGAACACATGTGGCAAAGGGATAATTCAGAGCTCATGGAAATCCTTTTGTCCCTTTATGGTAGTTTCATAGCTTTCCTTAGGCATGGAGTAGTTTTCTTCTAAGCTTGTTGTATCCTGAAGTCAGCTACCTTTCCTCAGTGTGTCTAACTTGTTTCCAGCTCCCAGTGATTATACTGCTATTAACCACTGCTGTTCTGGGAATACTACAAGGGTACCTAAGAAAGCCTAAAATCTTTCACCCTTTCAATATTCACAAAGTCATCATCCGCTCTCCAAGGGTGTGGATTCTTTTCTTCCTTCAATTCACAAGCAATTCTCTTTAGGGGCTTGGCTAAACTGGGCTCTCTTCTAGGTTTACCCCAAATTTGAATGCTTAGTTTCTAAACTGTCTTGCTTTTTTGTTCAAGACTTCTTGGGCACAACTGAGTCTCTTCAACAAAGAAAGTTTTGTCACCAAATTCCTTGGTATTGTCAAATGGTTCACCATAAGAAATGGATATAGTTTTATAAAGTAAAATGACACTGAAGAAGATACATTGGTATAGCAACTTTATCTCCATTCTGCTCTTCTGGCAAAACAGATTATTTGCAGAAGTGTACTAGAATAAGATCTTGCCAGTTTAAGAAAGTTCATGGTTAATTTTCAGTGTGCAAATAATACAATTCAGGGCTTAATGTATTGTTTTGTTGATTGCCCAGACTTAAGAAAGTGAGGTACAAAATGTTAAATATGAAGATTATATTTAAAAGGGTGTTATATATATTTTCCCCCAAAAAGCCAGTTTTTAAAACATTTATCAGCACATCTCTGATTATTTACTATCCAGACAGTATCCCCAGTCATTATGTTGCTTCATTCTAACAAACACTTTTCATCTTCTCTTCATCAGAATCTTCCTCTTCATGTTGCCTTATAGAATTATAGATCTAAAACTAGGAGGGTAATAAATGATTAAGTCTAACTTTTTTTCATTTTTCAAATGCTTTATTAATTTCTGATTTACATCATTCACTTCCACCAGATTTTGAATTACAAATTTTCTCCCCATTTTTTCCCTACCCACCACCCCAAAATAGCAGTCCCATATGATATCCCCTCCTCCAACATGCTTTCTCTCTCATATTTTCTCCCATACTCCTTTCGACTTTTCCAGTAGGGCATGGGTCTCTATGCCTCAGTGCCTGTATATCTTATTTCCCAATTGCATGTAAAATAGTATTAATAATTGTGTGTGTGTGTGTGTGTGTGTGTGTGTGTGTGTGTGTGTGTGTGGGTATATATAAAAACACTTGATTTTAAAACTTTGAATTAAAGATTAATTCCCTTCCTCCCTTGTCACCCACCCTTACTGTGAAGATAAGCAGTTCAGTATAGGTTGTACATGTGTAGCTAATACAAAACAATAACATAGTAGATATATTGTAAAAGACTGACTGTATTTCCCTCCCTCCTATCCCACCTCCCACTTGTTCTATTCTCTACTTTGATCCCATCCCTTTTCAAAAGTGGATGCTTCCAACTTCTCTCCCCACCAGCCTGCCCTCCCTCCCATCATCCCCCCCCATCCCTTTCCCCCCTACTCTGCTGTAGGGTGAGACACCCTATTTAGTGTGTATTTCATTCCCTCCCCTAGCCAAATTCAATGAGAATAAGGTTGACCCAATCCCTTTTGCCTTCCTGTTCTTCCCCTCCATTGTAACCATTTTCCCTTGCCTCTTCTATATGAGATAGTTTACCCCATTCTGTCTCTCCCCATCTCCTCTCATTATATTCCTCTCCCACCTCTTAATTTCACCTTTTAAGTATCATCCCTTCCTGTTAAATTTGTCCTGTGCCCTCTATCTATGTATACCTATAAACATATATACACACATTCACATATGTATTCATATGTCCATATGCCCTCATATATAGATATATATATATACATATACATATATATTTCTATTCCCTTCAACTATTTTCATACTGACAAAAGTTTCATCAATTACAATTATTGTTTTTCCATGTAGGAATGTTAATAGTTCAGCTTTGATAAGTTCCTTATGATTTATTTTCCCTTCTCATGCTTCTCTTGCTTCTTGTATCTGAATGTGAAATTTTCTATTCAACTCTGGTTTTTTCATCAAGAATGATTGAAAGTCCTCTATTCCACTGAATGACCATATTTTCCCCTGAAACATGATACTCAGTTTTACTGGGTAGGTGATTTTTGGTTTTAATCTCAGCTCCTTTGACCTCTGGAATATCATATTCCAAGCCCTTTGATCCCTCAGTGTAGATGCTGCCAGATCCTAGGTTATCCTGATTGTGCATCCACAATATTCAAATTGTTTCTTCCTTGGCTGCTTGTAATATTCTCTCCTTAATCTGGGAATTCCAGAACCTGGCTATAATATTTCTAGGAGTTTTCTTTTTGGGATCTTTTTCAGGAGGTGATTGGTAGATTCTTTCTACCTCTATTTTGCCTTCTGGTTCTAAAACATCAGGGCAGTTTTCTTTGAGAACTTCCTGGAGGATGATTTCTAGGTTCTTACTTTGATCATTTCAGGTAGTCCAATAATTTTTAAATTATTTCTCCTGGACCTATTTTCTAGGTCAGTGGTTTTTCCCACGAAATATTTCAAATTGCCTTCTATTCTTTCATTTTTTGGGTCTGTTTAACAGCATCTTGATTTCTCATAAAGTTATTAGCTTCCATTTGCTCCTATCTAATTCTGAAGCAATGATTCTCTTCAGTGAGCTTTTGAGATTCTTTTTCCATCTGACAAATTTGGCTTTTTAAGGCATTCTTCTCCTCATTGACTTTTTAAACCTCTTTTGCCATTTGAGTTACTCTATTTTTTAAGGTGTTATTTTCCTCAGTCAGGCTATTGACTCTCATTTTGTAATTTTCTTGCATCATTCTCATTTCTCTTCCCAATTTTTCCTCCACTTCTCTTATCTGCTTCTTAAGGTCCTCTATGGCCTGTAACTAGCTCGTGTTTTCCTTTGAAGCTTTTGGTGCAGGAGTTCTGACTTCACTGTCTTCCTCCTGTTCCATGCTTTGCTCCTTTTTGTCCCCAAAATAGGAGGCTAATGTTGGAATCTTCTGTCTGCTTTGTTTCCTTTGCCTGGTTATGTCTCCCCTCAGTCACTTGACCCCTGGGCTTTTTGCCACAGTAGGACTCTGCCACCAGACAGGGGAGGTTTCATCCCAAACACTGGGGTTTTGTAACCTGCCAGAGGTATTAGATGGGTGCCCTCTCTGAGGTCTCCACATGCTCTGGAAACCTGGACACACACCCCAGGACCTCTACCCTAGACTGGCAATCCAGATCCAAGAAGGTTAAAGCAAGAGTAATTACCCCTCAGACTGATGCTTGGTACCCCTACTCTGCAGGCCAGGAGCTGAAGGTGCCATGGGCGCTGGCTGGCTGTGCAGGCATCTCAGAGGCTTCTCACCCTGTGGACAAAAGCCAAGGCACTCTCTCTTACTGGGTCCCAAAGTCCAGACTATACTGACCTCTCACCTTGTCCTTTGTATCTCTGTGTTGATAATTCTGGAAACAGCCACAGCTGCTGCTGATCTGGAGTCCCTCCTGCAGGGGGCTGGTCAGACCCACCCTGGGGCTAAAACCTCAGCTCCAGAGAGGCTGGGCTCAGCTCCCAGAGTGCTGTGCTTGCCGATTCCTGCCGGCCTTCCAGGCTGTCCTCAGAGGGAATTTATCTTCTCTGTGTCATTTTGTGGGTTCTGAAGCTCCAAAGTTTGTTTAGAGTCCCTTTTTACATTGATTGGGGAAGGTGGAAGCTGGAGCAGTGGGGAGGTCATGTTTCTACTCTGCCATCTTGACTCTACCCCCTTGAGTCTAACTTTCTTATTTTACAACTGAGAAAACTGAGGCAACAAAAACTTAAAAGTGACTTGCCCAAGGTCTTAACTAGTGTCAGAGCTTGTGTTTGTACTCCTTCTACTATACCACACTGTCTCCCCCATTAGAATGTAGATTCCACAAAAGTAGGGACTATCTCCTTTCTATGTGTATCCCTAGTGCTTGCCACATACTAAATGTTCAGTAAATACTTTTATTGCATTTTGCATGTGTATCAGCCCCTTTGGACCACTTCCCTAACATAAACTCACACTTACAAGTTCAGCCTCTAGAGGAGTTGCATTTTCCAGGTTCTAAGGTGCCCAACCAATGTGCCCAAGCTTCTATTATTATAGCTAGTAGCTCCCATTAGTGATGTTCTCCTTAACAGAAAGTGGGAATTGAGCAAAGGAGACAGAAGAATTGTTATAGAGGAAAATGAGGAGAAATTGTGCAATGTGTGAAACTATAGAGTATAAGGTAATCAACATGAGGGAGTAGCCAATAATATTGAAAGCAGAAGAATGGTTAATGAGGATGAGGACTGAAAAAAGACCTTGGAGTAGGGGGTGGGAGGCTTTTCAATTTGATGGTAATTTGGATAAATTTTTAGTAGAAGAGTTAGAACAGGAGCTAGATTGCAAGGAACTAAACAAGCAATGAGTATGCATCTGATATAGATACCTTTTAAAAGCAGTTAAGCAGTGAACAAGAGAAGAGAACTAGTGTAGAGATTGGTCCAACAAGAAGGATAGTATTAGAAATGCCTGGGTAAATTTTTGCACAGATTAAAATGAACCTGTGGCAAGGAAAAGACTGAAGTTGCTTGAAAGAGGTGAATGGCTGCTGAAGTAAAATCTTGGAATAGGACCAATGATGTAAATAGAAGTAATCCCTTATTAAGCCTCCGTAAATAAGGAAAGCAACTACTTTGTGTCTGGAAGGAAGAATGAAGGAGTTACATTTTCATTATGAATGAAACCTCTGTGTGTGTGTGTGTATATATATATATATATACACACACATATATATGGATATATGTATACACACACATACACCAGTGGAAGACTAGCTCACAAGTTTTCCTCAGAGAAGCAAATGAAGGAAATAATGCAGCTACTTTCATCATGAGAAAGAACACTACATGGGACTCAGTTAACTATGTGCACAATGAAGATCTCTAAGAAAATAAATTTCAATGCTAGCATTTGCGTCTAGTAGGGGAGAAAAATGAAAATGAGAATTCCTATGAAGACTTTGAGAAGGAGCTCCAGACTAAGTCAACGTATATGTGTTGATGCTCAATGACTTAGACAAGCTTTGTGGGTCCAAGAAAGGAAGTTAAAAAATTATGTCAAAAATTTGGTTCCATTTCAGGAAATGAAGGAGATCAGAGCTTGTAAATTACTCAGAATTTTCATACCTAGATATCATGAATACTTTCTTTAAAAAATTTTTTTAAATATTTTCTTGTGTCACCCATTTAAACAATTAAATCAACTATAACAATATACTGGAAAAAATTACTAGAAAGATGAATTATTTCAAAATCATTGTGTACCCACCAATGTAATCAGATCATTCCATTGTTATATTAACACCAAAGTAGATGAATGGATAAATAGAGTCAAAGACACTACATGCAATTATTGCAAATCCAACCTGACTTCTTTAGTAAGTTGTTAAGTATTCTAGAAAATGAGCAAAAATGAAACCCTTGGTCTTATCGACATTTTTAAAGGGAATTTTTGTCAATAAAAAACAGTAGCCAAAATGAGGAGACCAAAGACCCAAGAAACTACCTCTGACTTCAAGTACTTAACCTCCTCAAAAGCAGAGAAAGAAGAGCCAAGGGTAACACTGATTTTGAGTATGAGCCCATCAGCAAAGCATTTTCAAGGAGGATTTTTGGTAACTATGAGCTCCCAAAAGAGTGAAAAATATTTGAAATGAACATGGTTGGTATAGAATTTGGTCTTCACACTTGATTTCAATCACCTTTATATATGATGTCATGAGGAGTAATGGAACTTGATAAGGAATTATCCATAAATCTTTACTGGAAGTGATATGATCTTAAGCACTATGAGATAGTACTTAATTCAAATAACAGTACTAATTCAGAGAATTATTTTTAAGAAATCTCAAAGAGGGAATTACTCAAAAGTGGATGGAAAAGATCACAAATTATACTTCACCCAAAAAGGGAAACTTAAAAGATATCAGGAACGGCTCAACTTTATGCTTGTTATCTCATCTCTAAAAAAATCATGAAAAATGTGTCTATCTGGATTGAGAATACTTTGGATTAAACCATGGGGAAATGAATAGGCTTTCTTTTACAGATGGTTTTTAAAAGATAAATTCATTTTCAAGGTAAGAAAACTGACTGGATGATGCAGAGAATGGAATAATAATAGCTAACATTTATACAGCACTTGCTATGTTCCAGGCATAGTTCCAAGTGCTTTACAATTATTACCTTGGTCCTTATAACAACCCTGGGAGATAAGTGCTATTATTATCATCACTATTTTATAGTTGAGGAAACTGAGGCAAACAAAGTTTAAGTGAGTTGCCTAGAGTCCCACGGCTAGTAAGCACCTAAGACCAGATTTGAATTGGTCTTTTTGACTCTAGAACCATAATTCTATGCACTATGCCATGTAGCTATCCCAAGAATATAAAATCTTGATTTGTGTATTATTTTTTAAAAAATCATATAAGTATAAAAGTTATTCCCCAATAGACAAATTGTCAAAGGATACGAACAAACAGTTCTCAAAGTCATTTCAAACTATTAATATTCACAAGAAAAAAATTCCAAATCACTGATTGTACAGCAAATACAAATCAAACAAGCCAGAAGTATTATTGGATATTCAACAAACTGGCAAAAATGACAAAAGTTAGGAAGAGTGAATATTGGAGAGATTGTGGAAAGACAGGAACACTAATGCATTTCTCATAATTCTGTGAGTCAGTATAACCATTCTAGAAAGCACTTTGGAATTAAGCAAATAACATGCCTAAAATGGCCATACAACTTCATTCCACTGCTATATGTATTTCTCAATGAGGTTATAGATAAAAAGAAAGTCTCCTGATACAGCAAAAAATTTATAGCAGCACTTTATCTTTGTGGTAACAAAGAAATAGAAATAAAATACATGTCCAATGACTGGGAATAAATCATAGTACATGAATGTAATGGAACATTACTATGCTATAAGAAGGCAAACATGATGAATACAGAAAAGCATATAAGGACTTGTAGGAACTTATGGAAAATGAAGTCATCAGAACGTGGAAAACAATTTTAGACAAGAAGTACAACAATGTAAATGAAAAGGACAACCACCACAAAACAATTAAAAATGAATGTTGCAAAATTATGAAGAATAAGCTTGGCTCCAAAGTTAAGACATGAAAAGACATGTCTTTTCCCTTGCAGAGGTGAGGGATCCACAGGTGTGGAACACTGACTATAATGTGAGATTTGTTCCATACATTCATCCTTTTTGTTCATTTCTTTCTTTCTTTTTTTCCTTAAAATAGAAAAAAAGAGATTTGATATAAGGGATGGCTCTCTGGGAAGAGGAAGGGGAAGGATATAGGAGAAAATTTAGGTAATGTATAACCAAAATATTTCAATAAAATTTCTAAAAAATGTTAAGTAAAACAAAATGCAGCTTCTTCAACCCAGGTGCCTGTCATTCATATATTAAACTTACATAAGACTTTATGATGTAACTATGGAGATAATTTCATTTAATCATCCACCGTAAACTAACAAGAGTGTTATATAAAACAGACATATATATATACACTCACAGTTCACTAATGTTTTAAAAGATGTCTTGTGCAAAGTACAAATAAAAATAATCCCTATTGTCAATGAGGCTCCCTAAATACCACCACTGTTAAATGACACTGTCCTATTTGCATTAAGCCTTTGCACCATAAAGCTTCCTTAGCTAAATCTACAGCAATGAAAAAAAATTGTCTAACCATCTATATTCAAAAAACATATTCTTTAGGTTATAATATTTAGCTAAATAGGCAACCTGTCGAGTTAGACTGAGAGTATATACTTTCTCTATATTGATAACAATATCAACGTATACCTTGGAAAGAAACAGTACATGAATAGTGAGTTGGGCTGACAATTGCATATGGGAAAAATTAGTGGCTCTGTCTTTGGAGAATAGGGCAGCGTTTTCAAATTTCCACACCACAAACCCTGCCATATTTATGTCAGTATTATTCTAGTGATTCTATCTAGAAATATTAGTTATCATAAACTTCTATAACCTGGGACAACTGCTTTCAACAAACTCTCCATTTCTTAATTCAGCATTGATAGGCATCCACCCATGTCAGTTTCTTGAACTGCATGTTTTCTGTGCTTGCATTTGATATGTAGTTTGGGTAAGACCCCAAAGAACAAGACAAAAGGAGCCCTCCACCTTCCCTTCCCCTGCTGCTCAAAGTGTGACTGCCTATAACCTGAATGCATTATTACACCTTCATTTGAGAGACTCCATTAAAGAATTTTGAAATACTTGTTTAGGTTTTAATTACTTGGTAACAATAATGGTTGATCAGATCCAGATCATGAACTTTGCTTGTTCAAACTGTCAGCAATTGTACAAAAATCTACATATTTAGCCACCACCACCAACCCCTCCTTGTGGCACTCCCCACTGAAGAGTAAATCCTATAAGATGTGCCCAATTCTGTTGCTGATGCCTAAGGAACTGTATGCTATGACACTTGAGATGTAACATCATTCAAGCCACTGCTGAAGAGGAAGTGCCTCTTTACAAGTTGGTATCTGTTAGGGTCATAACTAGAAGAGACCCACTCCTGTCACTTCTGCTCTTTGCAGACATAGATTAATTCACCAAGAAAGTAACACTGTAATAAAGCAGGTGTGGGATACCAGAGATGACTGTCTAGCTAAATAAAAATATTCTTATTGAGTATCCTTTCCAATTAAGAGCCTTGATTGATGTGGTAGTGAGTATAGGCACCTTCTTTGGCTCACAGTTCAACCTTGGGTAAAAAATTTATTTATTTAAAGAGGATAGAGTGCAGGACTTTAGTACAAATTCTTTCTCAGATATTTACTATGTGATCCTAGGTGAGTCACTTAACCTGTCTCAGCCTTAGTTTCCTCATCTGTAAAATGGACATCATCATCATCATCATCCCACACATTTCCCAGGTTGTAAGGACAAAAGGAGATATTTGTAAAGAATTTTAAAATGCTATATAAATTATAACTATTAGTATTATGAGTATTGTTATTTTTGTTATTATTATTATATTACCATTATTATTTACCATAACCTCAGAAGAATGGAACTTACAAATGACTTGAAGGGTCATAGAAAGATACCTAATGCAGAATTATTAACAACAATGACCTGATTTAGAGAATTATCAGAAAATTCATAACCAAATAAATATATAACCAGGAAAAAAGTAGCAATATCATATAGTATGAATGATAGATGAGCAAATGGATTGATATGTTGGAGCTATTAGTAGAGCCAATAGGAAACCTACAGAATAGTGTAGAATAGAGTCTTCTAAGGAAAACTCATGGAAAGATGTTAATAAGAATCCTACAAGATCAGGAGGTATGGAAAAGTTGCCACTTCCATCAATATAGGGAATACAAATATTGAAGAAATCACTCAGCCATTGACTTGTTCAAGCACCAGAGGAGGTATGTGGTACTGTGTGGGTGAGTGTTTTTCTCAATGTGGCATGAGGATTATTGGAAAGTTCTGAGATCTTTTTGATAGCATTAGAATTTCCCTCAGCTATGGAAAAATAAAACCAGTCAAGGCATTGTTTGCTATAATTCCTTAAAGCATTCCTTTTCTTACACACACACACGCGCACACACACGCACACATGCACACACACACACACACACACACACACACACACACACACACCCTTTCCCTAGCCACATTGAAAACATTTATCCATGGTCCTCTTTGATAGTAGCTTTAAACAAATGTGAGGCTAGAGCATGTGGACAGGTCCATACTTCTTGTTTTTCTATAAAATCTCATACAAGAACATTTTTTTCCTAATTTGTTAAGAATGCTTTAAGATGAAATTAGATGTTATTAACTAAATACAATTGTGTCAATGCCTTAATGACTGTCTTTAAGGAGAGACATGCTTTCATTTTATTTTTTTTACTTTTTTGGAGGGCAGTTGGGGTTAAGTGACTTGCCCAAAGTCACACGGCTAGTAAGTGTGTCAAGTGTCTGACCAAATTTGAACTCAGGTCCTATTGACTCCAGGGCCAGTGCTTTATTCACTGTGCCACCTAACCACCTGATGCTTTCATATTTTAAGAAAATAAAACCCTTATGAAAGGTCTTTTGGTTTTATAACCATATCTAGTAAATATTTCCTGGAGAAAGTTGTATATCTTTCAGATATTTTAGCATGGAAGTAGAATATGTTAGTGGACAAAGGACTAGTCACAAAGACATATGTCCAAATACTGACACACTAGCTGTGTGACCCATAACAAGTTATCTAATCTCTTTGCAATCCCAGCAATATTTTTTTGTTTGTTTCTAAGGCCACAAGTTACATCAGTTATTGATCTGTATTGGTTGAGAGAGTTCCCAAACTTGGAGTCGGCCTTTTGAGAGGCAGAATTGTATAGTGGATAAAGCATTGAGCTGGAAGTTCAGAAGACCTGGGTTTGAATTAGATCTCAGACACTTTCTACAATGTCACTGGACAAGGCTCATAACCACTCTGGGTCTTCGTGTCCTCATGAAAATTTAAGAGGTTAATCCTAATGACTTCAAAATTTCCTTCCAACTCTAGATCTATGATAAAATGATCTCATATATGCATATATGTATGTACATGTATATATAGATATCTATACAGGTACATACTCATACATTTGTCTATCTCTCCATCTATTTGTCTATCTTCCTATCAAATATATCCATCAAGAGAGATCTGTATTATATATACACATGTATATGTGTGTATATACACACATGTATATGTATGTGTATATACATGTATGTGTATACACATATATACATACATTCATACTTATATGTAAGCATATATATGCACATATCCACACATCACATTTACACAGAACTTTATGCAAGACATTTTGCATACTTTATTTCATTTGATCCTCCTTAAAAAAATATGAGTCAGTGCTCTTATTATCTTCATTTTACAGATGAAGAAACTGAAATTCAAAGAGAGGAAGTAATTTGCTTAAAGCCAAAGAACTGGGAATTATTTCAGGTGGGATTCAAACCCAGGACTTGCTAACTCCAGGTTTTATGCTCTATCCACTATGCGTCATTTTATCTATTAACAATAGTAACAATATTTATATAATGCTTTAGGGTTTGAAAAATGTTTTATATATGCATATATACATATATGTGTGTATATATAATGACATTTGAATAATACAGATTATCTAAATTTATCTCTAAATCCATATTTTGGTAGCTGTTCTCTACCACCACTATCCCATGACATTCTCCCTCCTTTCTCAATAAATTCTGTGCTCAGATAACAGTCTTCTCCATATCAACTTCTCTACCTGTTCTAGGGGACTTCAATATACATTCTGATCCTTGAGAGTCATTGAAGTTCTCTACACTTTGGTCCCTTCCTACCTTTACTATCTTCTTAAATTTTATCTAAGTATGGGCTAATTGCTGCCCTTAATCCAGTACACAACATCTCCCATGTCTGTGCTTTTTCACTGATTGTTCCTCATGCCTTAAATGCTCTCTCTCTCTCTGTCTGTCTCCCTCTCTCTGTCTCTGTCTCTATCTCTGTCACTCTCTGTCTCTGTCTCTCTGTCTCTCTCTCTCTTTCTCTCTCTCTCTCTCTCTCACTCTCCTCCACCCTCCCACCTCCTTACCCCCACATCTTCTGATTCT
>NW_027187317.1:3869517-3920924 GCF_028583685.1 Petaurus breviceps papuanus | reverse complement strand
ACTCTCCTCCACCCTCCCACCTCCTTACCCCCACATCTTCTGATTCTTAGAATCCCTGGCTTCCTTTAAGACTCCGCTTAAGTGCTGACTTTCCCAGGAATTATTTCCTGGTCCCCTAGCTACTAGGGTCATCCCCTTTAATATTTCTTTCTATGAATTTTGTATTTGTCTCATATGTTCTCATTTAGACATGTTCTCTCCCCCCCCCCCCCATTAGAGGGTAGGGACTATTTTTGTTTTTGCTTTTTATCCCCATCACTTAGCACAGTGCCTGGCATTGTAAATCCTTCATTGATTGATTATCTTATCTGATCCTTAAAACAACTTTGAGGCCAGTACTATTGTTTTGTTGTTTTTCAGTCATGTATCACTCTTTGTGACCCCATCTGGGATTCTCTTAGCAAAGATACTAGAGTGGTCTACCATTTCCTTATCCAGCTCATTTTACAGATGAGGAAACTGGGGCAAATAGATCAAGTGACTTACCTAGGGTCACACAGCTAGTAGGTGCTTGAGGCCAGATTTGAACTCAGAAAGAGGAATCTTCTTGACTCCTGGCCCAGCACTCCATCTACCATGCCACCAACCTGCTCTCAATACTATTACTATTCTCATTTTGCCTGATATCACATAGCTAGTAAATCTCTCAGGTGGGATTTAAACTTGTGAAGTCCAATATTCCTTCTGCTACTCCATGCTGTGTCAAAATTTAAATAAGATACCTGACCTAATGAACTTATAGTCTAGTAGACACAAAACCAGATAACTGCGGCACACATTACATTACACATATTTAATTCGGTGCCTGGTACATAGTAGGTGTTTAACAAAGGTTTGTTGGCTGATTGACATTATGAATTATAGAACTGCAAACCAAAGTTTCAGGTGAGGTATAAATGGGAAGTTGGCTATCTATTTTGGGAATCATGGAGAAGTTAACATTTGAAGTGGGATTAACAAGATGAGTAATACAGTAAGTGAAGAGGGAGAAGGAGGACATAGGGAATAGTGTAACAAAGGCATAGTAGCATGAGACGTGGCAATATTCCATTTTGGAGCACAAAGTGTGTGCAGGGTATTATGAAGTAAGACTGTTGAGGTAGTATACTATCAAATTGAGGTCAAGAAGTTTTACTCTCTAAACAAATAGGGAAATGCTGAAGTTTTACTCTCTAAGAAAATGGGGAAAGGATGAAGAATTTTTAGCACAAGATTGGCATGAAGAATTATGCATAAGAATAGTTATTTTGGTTAGTAGGATGCAGGAGGGATAGGAACAAGGAAAGAGTGGAAGCCATGAAATCTGTTAGGAGGTTTTTGCAATATAGTCCAGACAAGTTATAATGAGGGTCCATACTAAGATGACAGAGGAATCATATTAGAGCCTGAAGGTCTCAAAGGATCATGCATTTAAAATTGAAAAGTTTCATCACAAGCAAAATAAATGCAGCTGGGATCATAAATGATAATAAGGAAAGTGAAACAATTCTTAAACTCCACACCATACCTACCATATTAGCAAAAATATTTATGTTGAAGGTACTGTGAGAGGACAGGCATTCTAATGGACTGCTGGTATAGCTATGAATTCATTCAACCATTTGGGGAAATGGCTTAGGACTACACACCAAAATTAATAAGCAGTACATACCTTTTTTTCTTTTTGTTTTCTTTTTCTTTTTTTTTTTTTGGAGGGCAATTGGGGTTAAGTGACTTGCCCAAGGTCACATGGCTAGTTTTTGTGTTAAGTGTCTGAGGCCAGATTTGAATTCAGGTCCTCTTGACTCCAGGAATGGTGCTCTATTCACTGCACCACCTAGTCACCCCCAGTACATACCTTTTGACCCAGTGATATTACTATTAGACACATATCCCTGTGTCATTGAAATAGAGAAAAAGGTCCTATATGAACAAGAATATTTATAGAAGCATTTTTTTTGTTATATCAAGAACTGGAAACAAAATGTATGTCAAACAATTGGGCAATGGCTGAACAAACTGTGGCACATGAACTTAATAGAGTCATAAGAAATGAGGGACGTGTAAAATTCAGAAAAACATGGATAGACTTGTAGAATCTGATGCAGAGCGATGTGAGCAGAAAAAGGAGCACAATTTAGGTGATGCCCTCAACAATAATGGAAGGGGAAACGACTCTGAAAGCCCCGCAACCTTCAGGAAAATCGGCAATAGAATTGAAGTATGTGGAAGGTAGCACAGTGGAAATAGCTCAGACCCTATGGGAGGGAAAGTATGCTCCGAGTGAGTGAGTCTTTGCCTAAACTTCAAGATGTTAAATAGGACAGAGACAACTTAGAAAACAGGGACAGAGTGGATCAGTGGAACAGCTGATAGTTTTGGAGTCATGTTTGGTTTCCAAACCATGTTTGTTTTGCCATTTGTGTGGCCCCACTTTACCTATCTTGGCCTTAGTTTCTTCCTTTGTAAAATGAGGACTTTGGTTGAGTTATCTTCTAAGTTTCATTCTTGCCACCACTAAATTCTCTGATCTGTGATTTCTTGCTCGGTATAATCTTCTGGCAATTATGTAGTTAACCTTTTTCTTTCCCTTCCTTCTCCATGGAACATTGTTTCAGACCTTAAATAATTTGCATTTCAAATGTAACTGTTTTTAATGAAACAAGGGACTACAATGTTCTCATTCTCCAAATTAAACCAAGCTGAAAGTTTTCAGGTCAGTTAACACATGCTTCTCATCCATACAGTTGCGTGTGTGTGTGTGTGTGTGTGTGTGTGTGTGTGTAGGGGGCAGTGCTGAGGTGGGGGTGGGAAAGGATTCTATTGTTGATAATGCAGCTAGATAGAATATGCTTCCAGTACAGATTGAATCAAATCACTACCCCTTTAAGTTAGGTAGCTTTGCCAGCCCTATGGGAGCAATAGGAAATAATCCAGGAATATTGGGGGAGGAAACTAGCCTTCTTCCTTTTGTCACTCCATTAGGAAACTAACAATTCCAAGATGATTTTCTTTTCTTTATATAAAATAAATTGTCATCTCAATGATCTTTCTCTAGAGTTTGTAGCTGTTCATTTTCAAGTAGGAGTTGTGATCAAACTCCCTATACCAATTGGTGTCCAGACTCAACACTTGCTCCCCATGTTGTAACCATTATTCAGGACCTCCATTTCATGTTCTCAGTTTGGTTTTGTCAAGTATTTGGGCTGTCACCATGTAAAGAAGCTAACTGGGATTAGAGGCAGGCTCCACTTTTAGAAAATCCAATTGCTGAATATTCATATTATTAGATATATGGAAATTTATCATTGAAAGGAATCTCAGAGGTCATCTGGTCTAACTACCCACCTAACATTCCTTGAGGGTGGGGCCTGTTTTGTTTTACCTTTGCATTTCCTAGAACCAAGGACATACTAGTGCTAGTGCCCTCCCTCATGAATTGCCTTGTATACAGGGGAGCTAGGTGGTGGATCGGGCAGGCAGTCAAGCCAGGAGTTAGGAAGACCTAAATCTGGTCACAGACACTTACTATCTGTGTAACCCTGTGCAAGTCACTTAACTTGTTTGCTTCTGTTTCCTTACCTATAAAATAGGGGTAATGTCTACTTCCCAAGGTTGTTGTGAGAACTGACTAAGATAACAATTGCAAAATTCTTAGCATACTGCCTGGCACATAGCAAATATTATATAAAGGTTCCTATTGTTACATTTTGTATTTATTTATATGTGTACAAGCTATGTCACCTGATAGAATATAAACTTCATGAGGGCAAAGACTGTTTTATATTTCTCTCTTTATGTGCCTAGCATATCACAGGTGCTTAAACAATGACTTTGATCAAAGGATGGTTTAATAAATACTTGTAGAATTGTACTGAAAACAGAAATTCCTTCTACAACTTTCCTGACTGTTGTACACATTCATATACAAAGTCATTGTCTCTGCCAAAACACTGCTGGTGATGGGAAGCCTTTTACATAGTAGGTTATTATAATGATAATTCTAACTCCCATTTCTATGGCACTTTAAGGTTTATAAAGCACTTACTCTAGGATAATACTAGGAAGAGGGTAATGCAAAAAATATCTGTGTTATAAAGCAGATACATTAAGGGGTGTTTAGCTACCTTACAAAGATATCACATACAGAGTTCCATTAAACATGAATTTCCTCAACTGAATTAAAAAGGTTATTTGATTTTACAAATTTTTGCCATGATATTGAGGAGAAGAGGAATGAGTTGAATGAGAGAGGATGGCCATCTACTCCAGGTAAGCTTAGCTAAACTGAAAGCCTTGGGTCAAGGGCATCACTAAGATTTGCCACTTCTGGTGGGCTTGTGCAACTCAAAAGTTTCCCAAAAGTGCAGCAATAAATACAAGTGGAACCATATTCTGATTTTCTGGACAGTTCTCGGAATACTAGCAGAATTTCTGGAATGATTCAAATCAGTATTATTTGAATAATACTTTGGTTAGGATATAACTTCTCTTTTATTAGCAGGGAAGGATAATGGATGGTCCAAAGGGATGAGTGACTGAGTCTAGAGTCCTATCTCTCTCACTTAACTTTTGTGACCTTGAACAAGTCACTTAACCTCTGTGGATCTCAACTTCCTCATCTGTAAAATGAGAGGAACTGAACTAAGTGGTCTGTACTGCTCCATATATAACTCTACATCTATAATCCCATGTGCTGCTCCAAGTGTTTTCACTAACTACCCCCATACCTGGAGCTGTCTCTTCCTGCCACTTCCTGGTTTCTCACCTTCTATAATCCCCTTGAACTCTTCGGCCTTTCCTCTGTCGATTATCTCCTGGATGTATCTTGTTTGTATGCAGTTGTTTGTATTTTGTCTCAGCAGAACATTACTTACAGCTCTATTTCTTCAACATTTTGTTTTCACTTGCTGGGAAATTTTTCATTTAACATTTTCTCTCCTCTTCAGCTTTGCTTAGTCTTTCAAGGTTGAATATAGGATGATAGGATTTTATTACCTGCTAAGTGGTAATAGGACTTGTGATTTCATTAGTGGAAAGAACTCCAGGTGAGGAAATTCCTCTATTAATGCAACGCAGAACCTTCGATGCAACTTAAATGTTAGTGCCTAAAGCACATGTCCAAGAGACATGTCCAGGGCCACACAGTCGGTATGTGTAAGAGGTGGAACTAGAACTCGGATCTTCTTGACTGAGGTCAGCTGTCTCTGAACTACTCCAGGAAATAAAGTATTATACTGTAGAACCAACATAATATTCACAGCATTGACACCAACTATGAATATGTGGCACAGTTCTGAATAGCTAAATATAACAGACTCTCCTATAGAAGACAGAAGCAAAACATTTATTCAGACACCAGAAAACTGAATCCCCAAACCAGAAAGTCAAATCCCAACACCAGAAAGCCAAACCCATCATAGCAACAAAGAAGTTAATATGCCATAACACAGCAGGGAATCACACCATCCTTTAGCCTTCCCACAAACAAATGCTCATAAGCCTAGCTGTCTGCTTGTCTGTGTCCTTTCCCTCCTCCCTCCAGCTCTAGGCTCTGACTCCCAGCTTCTTGTGGGCTCTGCTCCACCCTTCAGCAATCTCCTCCCACCATGGGTTCCATGTGATTATATTTGGCCTATTAGGGGGCAGGGAAGATCTTAAAATTCCCGTTACTATAACATACACACATTAAGAGTTCTTAACAATTTTTTTTTTGGGGGGGAGTGCACTCTTTTGGCAGTCTGGTGAAGCTTATGGACCCTATCTCAGAATAATGTTTTTAAATATAGAAAGAAATATACATAGTATTACAAAACAAACCAATTGTATTGAAATAAAACTAATTTTTTTTTTTCCTATCTAAGCTCACAGACCCCATGAAACCTATTCATGGATCTCAGGTAAAGAATCCATATCTTACACATTGATAAAGGAATAGATGACATGCTTATAAAATTTTCAAGTGACACAAAACTGGGGAGGGGGAAAGTATAGCTATCTATAAATGATCTCTAGCTCTACAGAATCTATAGATCTATAGCTATCTATAGATCACTAGATGACAACAAAAAATATTTTTTTTAAACCACTTGGCAGGCTAAATCACTTGGAAAGCCTATTAAAATGAAATTCAACAGGGGCTAATAATAATAATAATAACATTTATATAGTACTTCTAAATTTTGCAAAGCACTTTACAAATGTTGTTTCATTTTGCCATCACAACAGCCTTGGGAGGTAGGTGCTATTATTATCCCTATTTGACAGATGAGGAAACTGAGAAAGACAGAGGTCAATTGACTTGTCTATGGTCATACAGCTAGGTCTTCCTGACTCGAGGTCCAGGCCTCTATTCATTAGGCCAGTTAGCTGTAAAATCTGACCCTTGCGTTTGGAAAATCAACATCATAATTACAAGATAGAGAGATATAGCTAGACTATAGGCCACATAAGAGATCTAGGAGATTTAGAGAAGTGTCAAACACATCCTACCACACTCCAAAGTGTAGTGGAACCAGATTAAAACATAATTGGGAAAGATTTAGCAAAAAAAAATAAAAATACAATAAAACATAGATAATAATAAATTTTAAATCTAAGTCAATATGCAGCCCATAGGAATACTTATGTGTGGATTAGTGACTCCTGTTTCCATCTGAGCTGGATACCACTGGTCTAGAGGCTTGCAAGTTCAATATGAATCAATAGCATGATATGGCAGCCAAGACTGCATTAAGAGAAAAATGGTGCCTAAGAATATTTTGTTCAGTTCTAAACATCTCAATTTAGGAAGAACATTGATAAATTAGTATCCAGGGAAGGGCAACTATGACTGTGAAGCACATGTGGAATGAGAAATTGTTGAAGAACTTTAGGTGATTACCCTGAAGAAAAGAAGACTAGGGGGCTGGGGGGAATGTTATAGCTATCGTCAAGTATCTGAAGTGCTAACGTGTGGAAGAAGGATTAGACATCTTCTGCATCACCCTAGAGGGTATACCTGAAAATTAAAAGAGGGTCTAATTTAGGCATGATGTGAGGGGCAGGGGGAATCCCAACAATTTAAGCAATCCAAAGTAGAGTGGGTTGCTTCCAGAATTGGTGAATACTTCTTCATTGGGGGTCTTCTAGATGAGGCTAGATGACATTTGTTGAGTAATTTATGGGGTGGGAAGAGAAGGAGAAGGGGGTTTGGTTCAGATTTGAGTTCAATTAGATGGCTGCTGAACTCCCTTCCTGAACTGAAATTTTGTGATACTGTGTGGGTGGAGAGAAAAAAGAATCCTTGGATATCCAGTCTTTCTGTTGTTGTCTGGGAACCAGGAAAAGAAGGCCAATAAAACGGGGGAAGTAGAAGGAGTCACAGTAAAGTTATTATTAAATTTCATTTATTAAAGATATTATTACATTTATTTAAGATATTAAAATTCAAATTAAGTATCAACTTTTAGCCTATTCTTTCCTTTTAAAAATTTTTTTTGACAAGATCTGTGATTATATTGGTGGAAAAAAACTCCCAGTGAAGAAATGCCCTCAACTAATGCAGATTGCCAGCCCCTGGAATCAGGAAGACTCATCTTCCTGAGTTCAAATCTTGCCTCAGATGTGTACTAGATATATGAGCCTGGCAAGTCACTTAATCCTGTTGGCCTCAGTCCCTCATCTGTAAAATGAGATGGAGAAGGAAATGGCAAACCACACCAGTATCTCTCCCAAGAGAACCCCAAATAGGGTGACAAAAAAAATCAGACATGACTGAAAAATGACTAAACAACAAAAATACAGATATGCATTCTCTGCGTCTTGCTTAAGCCACTGAGAAGTTAAATGATTTCTCCCATCACACAGTCAATGTGTGTCAAAAGCAGAGCAAGAACTCAGGTCTTCCTAAGTTCAGTGGCAGCTCTCTGTCCACTATAACATAATGTCTTTCCATCCTATTTTTCCTTATACATAGCTGTGTTCAGTTTTGCAAAAAAATTAAGATTTTGATAAAAAAAAAATTAATCCCCCCCTCCACATTCCTGTCCCAAACTGGGAAAAATAAAAAAATCAAAACCCCAAAACAAAGCTATGTGTCATTTGTCTACCTCAGATGATGCTAAGAACCTTAGATGAGAATTAAGGAAAACTAATGGATTTAGAGCTGGAAGTGACCATAGAGGTCATGGAGTCCAACCACCTGGTTTTACAGATGTGGATGATGAAGCCCAAAGATTTTAAGTGATTGGTCCAAGGTTACACAAACAATCAATGGAGCATGTGAGAGTTAAACCCAGGTCCTCTAACATCAAATTAGATAAAAATCAGATCTCAAGTTAAAGGCATGTAGGCGATATAGTAGGTAGAAAACTGGACCTGGACTCAGGAAGATGAAACTATATGTCCCTGAGTAAATCACTTACCTCAGTTTTCTCATCTGTAGAACAGGGAAAATAAAATAGTATCTGCCTCTAAGAGTTGTTGTGAGGATAAACTGAGATAATATTTGCAAAGTGCTTTGTAAAACTTAAAACATTATATAAATTCTACCTATTATTATTCAAACTTTATGCCCTTTTCATTGTACCACAGGACAACACAATTTCTAAATGAGGTACAATAGGAACAAAGACTTTGATGTTATCCCAAAATAGGTCTTTTCCTTTCTTCCTATTTTTTAATTTTAAATAAATTCCTGTGTTTACCTCTGTCTAGTGGCCTTTATATAACACAAACCATTAGATCTAAGTAGAGTCGGCTCTAGGACCGGGAGGCTCTCAACACCTTGGGTTGCTTCATGGGAACTGGCAGCTCTCACCCAGGGCTGCTTAGCCCTTTGAAGTTGACAGTGCTTGGGGCTGAAGCTGCTATATAAACAAACGAGCTGTTTGAAAAGAAACACCCCAGTTTTTTATTCTACTTGGAGCTGTTTAGGTCATAACTCATCTTGAAGCAGAATTAATTTTTTTAAAACCCATTTGTGATTTTAACCATTGGTATTTCTCCATTGTACAGAGCCAAGCCAAAGATGTGTCAACTTCAAAGAATCCATTCCAAGGGCCAGGGGCAGGAGACTGAGAGCTGCCAGTTATCCCATCCAGCAATCAAAGGTCAGGAGGGTTGAAGATCTTGGCCCCTGGTCATGTTTCCTTTTTACTTCTATAGAAATTAAATGACTTACAAAGACCACTAGTGGCCTTGTGAATTTTCTCAGTCCTGTTTCTAGTAGGCAATCCTCCATCAAAGGCAAATCCACCCTCGCATGCAATTAATATCTTCTCCTAGGGTAACATTCAGGGAAATGCTCAGAATAGAATGATAGAAACTCTTTAGCCTGGTCTACAAGAAATAAGTTCAGGAGGTTACTCAGAAATTGTTTATAATGATGGGAGAATAAAACTATATATCTAGGAAGAATTTTATGTGGATGGGAAAAATCAGGACCAGAGGGAAGCCTTGGTTAATATTCAGCACTCAGAACAGCACCTGGCACTTAGTAGGTGCCTAATATCTAATTGTTGATCTTTAGGTAATAAAGAAGATTAGGCACCAACTCTAAATGTCCCCAGTAACTCCCAATCCGGTGGCGGAAGAGGCTTTACTAAATTCTGTAGCTGTATAGCCCACAGTCCATCACATCTTTTCTTGTAATTAAATTAATATTTGACAGATAGATGACAGAACATTTATTATACTTGCTATGTTCTGGGGATAGGGCTAAGAGTTAGGAATATACATACAAATAAAATAGTACCTGCCTTCAAGGACCTGGAAAGTAAGAGAGGGCAAGAGTTGGAGCTGGTACCCAGGAAATAAAGCAGAGGTATGGTTCTGGACAAGATAAGGTAAAAGGTCACTTATCAGAGCCCAGAGTACCTCTAACAACAGAATCTAAGGTTCCTTTGGAGAGGAGGTAGAGATGATAGCTGGTAGGTTATGATACATTTTAAGAAAACTCAACATGAAAATTCCAAAGTCTTGTTTTCTGAGGAGCAGACTTGTGGTATAGCAGATTTGGAGTCAGAAGATCTGAATTTGGGTCCTATCTCTGCCTCTTACTAGCTGTTTGACTGCTTTGCTCCTGGGTGCCTCAGTTCTTATATCTATAAAATGAGATGATTGGCCCAAATGACCTCCTTAAATTCATTCCAGCTCTATGATCCTATTTTCATCACTTCCTCTTAGAGTTGTGAGAATCAAATTAAATAATACATACAGCACTTTGTAAACTGTAAAAACAATCTAAATGTGAGCTAGTCTAATTGTAAATATCATTTCACTTACAAAATATTCACTGATTTTTCAGGATTGTACATTATCTGTCTGACCTTTAATAAATACCTATGATATCAACAGCAATAATAATCCACTCAGAATCCAAGCCCATGTCCTGAAGTACTCAGTATGGTAGGTGGGCTACTGGAATTACAAGTTCCCTAGGAATGTGCTAACAGCTCATTATGGATTTCTCGGTTTCCATGGTCAAAAGACTGGGCAAAGGAAAGCTTGGACTATGAAAGTACTAAGTAGACCAGGGCAGCACAAAAAGTGGGCAAAGGATGCAATGACAAATTTTTAAACCACGATATTACAAGCAGGCATATATTTAATGATAGAACATTTTACCCTCTAGATAGAACATGTTTATTTGGGGATAAATTATATGCATTGTATTTAAGACTTAAAGCCTCCAGTGGAAATAAAGAAATAGATGGTATGGTTTTAAAAATCATATTTAAGGAATATAAATCATATAAATACCTTCTTACCATTTTGGGGAGCAGCAGTGGTAGAAATAACTAAGTCTATTCTCATGTTTTGAAACGTATAGAGTGATTCCTTCTAATGACTGAGAATCAGAAGAAACCCAAGTACCAATTGAGACCAATAAATTGTAAGAACAGCTTTAAACAATGTTTTGGTGGCCCAGAGGCTACCAACCACTGGAAAATAATTTCCCAGAGAACATGTTACATGTTTGAGAGTTATAAACAAGTACTCCATGCCCTGTTCTTTTGAATATATCCATTTGAACATTATATGAGAATAACAAGACAAGAAATGTCCCAAATTATAATTATTAAGTATTCCCAGCTAAAATTTAGAAGGCAGAATAGTATAATGGAATAAACACTGGGTTCAAATCCAGATTGTGCTCATTTCTACCTGTGTGACCTTGGGCAAGTGTCTTATTTCCATTAGGCCTCAGTTTCCTCTTCTATTGAATTAGAAAGTTGGATCAAATGGTTTCTAAGGCTTCTTCTACCTCTAAATTCTTCTGTCCTTCTAGGACAAAGAATAGAAGTTTAAGACCATGAAAGGAAACCTGTTGAATGAAGTTAAAAAAAAATGTGGAGTATTGAATTGGAATTTAGTCACATAAACATCCTTGCTGATAATGAACCAGAAGATGACTATGCAATCTCATTCAATTCTGGAATCATACCATTCCTCAGACTCAAAGGGGACCAATCTTTGCCTTGAATATTCTTGAGTTAGAAAAGAATAATAAAGGAAATAAACAAAGGAAATCAAGCAATTGAATCATTTCCAGTTCTATATGTGGGATAGAATCTCCAACAGACTCTTCCATAGATAAGGAAAGGAATAGCTTCCTAGGAAATTCATACTCTGAGTTGAGAAAGTATTGTTTCAGGATTGCATTAATTCTTGGTCTGAATTCTCATGACTACATAGTCCAGAAAATGACTGGATTTTGGTGATTCTCAACTCTTCTTTTTGAAGCTGTCTTGGGGGTGATCTGTAGTGGCAAGTACCCCAGCGTCCCCAGGGTGGCTGCTAACACAGGTTCTTAGATCTGCTTTTCTAAAGGAAAGCAACTCAAAGCGGGTTAACAATCTTGCTTTAATCAATCAAATATATCATTTACCTTGTTCAGGGGGAAAAGTCAGCAACTGAACTTCAGAGTATACAAACAGAAGTTACAAGAAAACAGAAAAACATATCAAACAGACAGGCCTGCAACTGTCTTGACCATTATTTCCATACCTAGTCAGTTACCAGAGAGGGAAGCATCAACATCTGGGTTTTCAAAGCTGGAGGTCTCTCACCAGCTGCCCAGAGTCTCATCTGGTCAAATCACACAACACTTCTCAAAGAGAGCCCTAAAACAAAGGCTCACATCAGGGCTTATATAGCCTTCTCCTGGCTCAGAAAATGTCACAACCCTCTTCAACCACTGCCCAATCACAAAGTATCTCCTGAAAAACAAGCCTCCCACCACAGGCTCCAGGTGCACTTAATCTAGGGACAGGGAAGATCTTACACAATACAATCTTAGAAAGAGAGCAACAACATAAATTTACATTCCCATTACATGATCTCAGATATTATTTTATGTCATCTCCATAGCTATCATCTAATGAATTAACTCAATTGTTATTCTCTACCTCCAAAACTTTGCTTCCACTTTCTTTTTCTCCATACAGCTGCTGCTGACATCCGCTAATATTGTTATCTGTTACTGTTCACTGCTTTTTCCTTTGGCTATGCTAGTCTATCAGGATGAAACCCATACCCAGACCAACATGCCTTGGGGGCAGCTAAGTGGCACAAGTGGATAGAATGCTGGGTCTAGAGTAAAGAAGACCTGAGTTCAAATCAGGTCTTAGACACTTGATACCTGTGTGATCCTGGGCAAGTCACTTAACCTGTTCACCTCAGTTTCCTTAACTCTAAAATGGGGTTAATAATTGCAGCTCCCTTCCAGGATTGTTGCAGGGATCAAATAAGAAAATGTCTATAAAGTGTTTGGCACAGTACTTAGTACCAGTAGGCGCTATATAAATGCTATTTGTTTATTATTATTATTAATCAACACATTTCTCATGAAAATTTCTTTAGACTTCATTGGAGATTGTTAGGATGGGTGAATTATTTTCCTCTCTTCCCTATTCCTGGGTACAGGCTTTGTGATAACTACATGATCCCCACCTACCCCTGGGTCTTCCTAACACTAGACACACACACACCCACACACACACACAACCCCTAATTATTTTCCATTTTGACTTTTGACATACACTGATGTCTGCTGTTGTTATTGCTGTTAGTTTTTCTTTCTTGAAGAGGACCATGACATCAGGAAAATGATGCCATGACTTTCAAGTGAATTGGATTTGTGTGAGGGAAGGCTGTGCAAAGTCACCAGCCTCACTCTTTCTTCCAGAGCCATCTGGGTCCAGTGCCAAAATAGAGATCAGGCCTGGATATGATCCTGGATGTAGTGGGAAACCTTGTTAAGTTAAAGTCTTTCCCAGGTCTTAGTTTACTGAGGCAATGCCCATTCAGTGATTAAGGCTAGGTAAGAAATGAGGTAAATAAAGAATGGCATTTTTTACCTAGTCCAAAAAAAAAAAATCAATCTGGGGAAGACCCTTAGAGTTTCTGGTCAAAACATAAACAATTGTTATTTACACTCACTCTGAGCCCTCAGGGCCCAAACAATGATCAAGTGAGGCTTGGACTGGGACATATTGTTGGTCAATCAATGAGAGCCATGGTGACTTGAATTTAAGGCATGGTCATTAAAAGAGAAATCTAACCCATAACCCCCAAGATATCTTTCTAGCTTTCAGTGATTGAAATTTCTATTCTTTTGGGCAAAACATTTATAGGTAAGGATATGATAACCTATATTGCTCAGACAATACAAATGACCTTCAAGCTACCAGCCTGAAATTCTAGCAATGAGTTTCATTTGAGTTAATAAGCAATTACTTTCAAAATGAAAATTTCCCTGAGAAAGAAAACCATATATTCTTCCTATCTTAGTCCACGTTAGTTTAATCAGTAGATTTAATCTAACATTCTACTGGGAACTACGTGCAGGTCAAGGGGCTGGACAAGAAGGGGATATGCATGTAGAGGCATAGGAATCAGTCAGGCCTAGTTTAGGACCTGGCAGTCAGAGGTTAAGAATATATAGAAGCGTACTAGTGGAGTAGAAATACCTACCTAGGAACCAAAGATAGCAGGAGTCAGAACCAGGTGTGGAAAATAAAATCAAAGCATTGGAAAATTGTGAAGGCCAGAGAAAGCACAAGGTTCTTCAATCAAGTAAACTGGTAAACATTAATTAACCAGGCAGGTATTAATGGATTTAGATTTGGAGTAAGATGAGCTGAACAGTAGTGATTAGGAACCCAGGCAAAAAGAGTAGGAAATAGAACATCAAAATCCAACAGCAGCAACAACAAAAACATCTAGAGAACAGGTTGTTGTTGTTCAGCCATTTTAGTCATATCTGATTCTTCATGACCCCATTTGGGGTTTTCTTGGCAAAGATACTAGAGTAGTTTGCCATTTCCTTCTCCAGTTCATTTTACAGATGAGGAAACTAAGGCAAACAGGGTTAAATGACTTGCCCAGGGTCACAAAGATAGTAAATATCTGAGGTCAGATTTTAATTCAGGAAGATTAGCATTCAGGTTCAACACTGTATCCACTGTGCCACCTCGCTGCCCTAGACAAAAGGTATGACAAAAATTGCAAAAAGGATTTTAAGCTTTTATTGAGATATGCATATACATGTATGTATATAATATGTGTATATGTGTGTGTGTATACTGTATTGGTATAGAAACTGGAAAAAGAACTTTCCAAACCAAATGTTAAGGAGTCTGAAAGCACAACAGAGTTAGGTAAGTCCTGAAAAAACATCTAGGGGCTAAGTAGCAACTGGACAAACCCCTAAAAGATCAAATACTCTGAGGGAACAGACTTTTAATGAGGTTGAAGTGAAAAGAAATAAGTCATTTGGGAACAAAAAGCACTATGAGAAGGGGCTAGAATTATTTCTCTCTAGGTCTTTGACAGCTAAAGGGCTAAATAAGGGAGGGCATTGGGTGTCTGAAACTCAGGGAAGCAGCACTGCTGGGAAGTGTGGGATAGGAATAGAAAGGGAGATGGGAAGGTTCTTACACTCCATCTGCTTCAAATAGACTGCCAGGGCATCTCCATTGAGTTGAAAGATGGGTATTCCCCTTAGCAACTGTCTGATCAATTTACATTCCAGAAACCTTGCAGTAAGATTGGGAGGAAATTAGCTCAAGAGAGAAGGGGATTTGAAGCCAGGACGGAGAACTATAGGTTATTACTCCCTGCCTTCTGCTAAAGAAATGGAAGTCTAATGGTATGATTTCAGGAATAAGCTTAGTGAGAATCTGGAGGGAGGTGGGGAGTTGGTCTTAAACACAAGGCTGTTCAAGTAGCTAGTATGACCATGATAGATAGCACCTTTCTCTTGGAATGGAAATGGGGAGCCAGAACAATTAGTACAATATTCACAGTTCGATTGTTAACTTCTCACCCTGGTGCATGCTAACTGTGTGCTCAGGACCAACACAAGGCAGAGTGCAGACTGAAACACTTGTAAAGATGAATTAGTGAATGCAACATTTATTAAGTTCTTTCTATGTGCAAAGCTCTGTTCTAAATGCTGCAGAAGTCAAAGTGTCCCTGCTCAAAGTGTTCACCTTCTACTGGGGGAGATAAAGCCCATCGGGAAGGTTTCAGAGGCAAAGTCATGGTCCTTAGGGTGGGTGCAGTGGCAAAGCACTCTTTGCACCTCATCTGTAATGGAATTTCTATTGATAATATCATATCAGTTCCTATCAAATCAAATCATATCAATTTCTGATGTTCACCCATCAAGTAAGTCTTCACTTGATGCCTGTGCTATGAAAGAACAGCGCCCCCTTCTGGCTTCCTGGGGGCCAACACAAAGTTGGCTCAGTCCCGAGGTGGTGGGAAATGACAGTGTCCAGGACCCTAGTGGCAAGAACTTTCTTTTCTGGATCTTCAATAGATTTGGCTGTAGCACCTGCAGAAGCAGTTGCCAGACAACATCTCTATAAGAATTGCTTTCCGGGATGTTGAGTGGGGGCTCTGAGTTGAAAGCATTGGTGTTCCAAAGGCTTTTGGGTTCAAAGTCCTAACTAGACTGTTTCCACCAGGGTCTGAGGAGAGATGGCAGTCAAGGTAGTGTTGGTGGCTTGAACTTGTCTGGTATGTGCTGACTCTCGTCTCTCCCTCAGGGTGCCTTGCTACTTTAGCTAGACTGGCTTGCCTACCCTATGTGTACCCACTGTTTGGCAGTTGCTAGGATTGGCTTGCCCCTTCCTCTACAGGAGTAACTTCCTCAATGATTACTGTGAAGACTTGCCTAAAAGCAGGTTCTCGAGGAGCTGCTGCTCTCAGGGCTCCAGTTCTTATCTGACTTTTGGTGGCAGTTGGTTTTCTGTTGCTAGTGATGAGATTGTGATGAAGTCCCTTCTTCACAATTTCTCCCTTCAGTGACAATTTTGGAGAGCAGGGCATGCTATAAGCAGGTCTGGTGATTTGAGAACTTTGCCATTTGAAAGGCTTTTAGGTTCAGGGTCCTAGGCTGCCTTCCTCAGGGTTTGAGGGGAGATGGTAGTTAAGATGGGGATAATAGTTTGACTTTCGTGGCATATTCTGCCTCTTATCTCTCCCCCAGGGTGGTCTGCTGTTTCAGCTAGGTTGAATCCTACCATATTCTCCAAAGATGATATAAGGGGAAGAAACTCAGGAGTAAAATAGCAGAAGTACTGAATCTATCTACATTTCCACCCTTTTTTTAGTCTTCTCTGGCATCTACTCCAGTACTCTCACTCAACACTCTCCATTTGAAATAACACACTCATTGCTTTATGCACTCTATGCCACCAAAATGCCACATCTATAGTCATGAACTCCAATATTCCAGCAACCTTAATTTCCTCCAAGAGTCTTCAGGAACCAGTTTTTGAAGCTTCAACCAATCTCTCCCTATGTAAACTTCTCCCTAGGGCAGGTTGAATCACTTAACCTGTTTGGGCCTTAGTTTTCCCATCTGTAAAATGAGGAGAATGGTCTCTGTGATCCTTTCCAACACTGTATCTGTGATTTTATGATTAAATGATCTCAATAAAGGCTCCCCTAAACTATGTCGGGTAGTACCTATCCTCACTGCCTATACCTAGCTCTACAGCATATTTATGTCCTAGCAAAAGTTGGCCTTGCCTGTGGACTGATGATGGAGAGGGAGGAAAGGGGCTAAGAGAAGAGAACAAGCATTTATTAAGCACCTACTAAATCCTTTAACCCTGTTTGCTTCAGTTTCCTCATTTGTAAAATGAGCTGGAGAAGGAAATGGCAAACCTCTCCACTATCTTTGCCAAGAAAACACCAAATGGAGTAACAAAGAGTCGGGAAAATTAACTGAACCAAAAAAAAAAATGGGCCAGGAACTGTGCTAAGTACTTTGCAAATATCATTTCATTTGATACCCATGTTTATTAACAACCTTACAGTATTGCACATTTATAAGTCTTTAGGATGAGTATAGAAGGCAGAGAGGTTATTCTACAGTGTCCCTAAAGTCTGGACACATAGGAAATCTCATTAACTATGCATGTTTTCAAGAAATGAAATGAATGAAATTTTCAACAACATTTTGTTTAATTGGCATAAATTTTAGCCATGACAATTTCGTATGGAATAAAGGCTTTTATTAGATATTGGGGACTAGTTTCCATATTAATTAGATTAATTTAATTAAATTAATGAGATTTCCTATATGTCTCCTATGTCTTCCTATGTCCTCCTATGAAATCTCACTTATGCTAATTAAATAAAATGTTGTGGAAATTTTCATTCATTTCATTTCTTGAAAACATGCATAGTCAATGAGATTTCCTATGTGTCCAGACTTTAGGAACACCCTGTATATACACTTAGTATATCACTAGAAAACTTGGAATCTGTTCAGCTCACATCTCAGTCAATCAGTTAAAAAACACTCATTGAGGGGCGTCCAGGTGGCTCAGCAAGTAAGAGCACTGGTTCCAGTGTCGGGATAATCTGGGGATCAAATCCGGGCTCAGATACTTAGCACCACACCCAGAAATAATTGGCCGTGTAACCTTGAGCAAGTTACTTAACCCCGATTGCTTTAAAAAAAAAAAAAAAACACTCATTGAGTGCCTACTTTGTGCCAAGCACTGTGCTAAGAACTAGAGATACAAAGAAAGAAAAAAACCCTGCAGATTTAATAGTGTCCATGTGGTCATTACATTCCTGAAACTAGTGCTCAGAATTCTTAACAAAGCATGCGTACAGAATAAAGCTTGCTGGCCAAAATTGTAATTAAGTAAGTAATGTGCTTTGTAAAAATCAAACTGGGATTCATTCCATTGGTGATCTTTCAGAAAGTTTCAGGGATGCACTGAAGCTAGCCTAAATTGGATCAAGAAAACTGATTGTTAAATTTTCATCTGGTTATTTCTATGTCAGAAATTGGCCAATCTTATATGTATATTTAGAAGGACTTTTTATACTTGAAGAAACAGAGGGTGAAGAGTTTAAGTGACCTTCCCAACATTATTCAAGTAGCCCCTGACTCTAAAATGCAGTGAGCTTTGCACTGTACCATACTTGGGTCATGGTAAAGCAAGTATTTTATAAGCTAATATTTATAAATAGCATAATATATTATAATATTATGATACATAATATTATATGATATAATATAGTTATATAATGTAATAACACAAAACAATTCTACATAATATATAACATAAGATAATAAATATATCATTTAATATAATGTAGTGTTATATAATATATATGATATGAAATAACATAATAATAAAAAGTTCATTTTATAAAGAAGCAACACAGAGTAGTGTGACCTTGACATGAAGAAAGCCTGATTCAAGTCCTACTTCTGGCATATACTAGCCCTTGTGAGATTACCAAATCACTTAACTCCTCAGTGCCCCCAGCAACTTTCTAAAACCAAAAATTAGAGAAGAAATGTTAATCTGCCTTGGTGAAGGAAGTCCCTACACAGGGACTTCCATACACGACTGAAATTATAGGGCAAGATAGGATGTGCTACACCAAGGTAAGAATGCTACAGAAAAAATGAGCTTTTAAAAAAATAAACTTTCAAAATGCAATTGGTATTAATTTACATGATTGCTGTTGTTTGGATTTTGCCCGATTAACTTTAAAAAAACAAAAACAAAAAAACTATAATCTTAACTCCACATTTGTTAATGTGGAAATGTTATGCTAAGTCATGAGAAAGCTAATTAGGTTTTCTTTTCTTGAGCTGATTCTGGTACAGATACATTAGGTTTCTGTTTGTGGTCAGGTTTCAGAAATGTTGTAAACACTAACAGAGACTCTACTTAACTGACTACAGGGAGGCATAGTTGAACAGACACTTTTAAAGAATGAACATTTTCAACTTTATTAATATCGACACTCCAGGAGCCCAAATTATGACAACCACCCAAGCAGTCCCTTTCAGCCTAGGAGGCCCATAAAAAAGAATAGGTGTCCCCCGAGGCCATAGTGAGGGCATTTCTAGAAGTGGTGGATGGATATAGGAGGGCCTTTGTGAAACCTTGCCCAGGAGCCTGGAATTTAGATTTTTGCTGTGGACCATCGTACTTATAACTGGAAAAAAATAAATGAAAGAAGTTGAGTGTGCTATAGGTAACAAACAGAAACAAAAGAATTCTCTCAGAGTATATGAGGCAGCTCTGATCTGATGGCAAAGACCCTGTAGAAAGACGGCTGTACTTGGCATCTGGAGAGGCCATATATCTGGTAGAAAATATCTCTGTGCATGATGATCTCTCCTTTTCTTATTACAGATGCACTTTTTGTCTTTGTCCCACAATTTGTACCTTACTAGATAGAATAATTGGATATTTGTTCCATTGAAGGTGTCATTTTATTGTTGTTGTTGTTGTTGTTGAGTCATTTCCAACTCTCCATGACCCCATTTGGGGTTCTCTTGGCAAAGATACTGGAGTTATTTGCCATTTCCTTCTCCAGGTCATTTTACAGATGAGGAAACAGAGGCAAACAGGGGACTTGCCCAGAGTCATACAGCTAGGAAGTGGCTGAGGTCAGAATTAAATTCGTAAAGATGAGACTTCCTAACTCTAGGCCCAGCATTCTATTGGCTGCACTGTCTAGCTGCCCTACTGAGTACATATTCTTTAATATTCATGTAAATACATTAATATATGTTCATGTGCATATATGTATATATTCAAATTTACACACTGCATATATGTGCATATATGTGTGTGTACATGTGTGTATTGTATATAGTCCCAGGCACACGTGCACGCATTTCCATAATACATAGTTGTATATAACACACATATATATGCAAATGTAGTATATGTTTATACCTACTCATATACTTATACACACATATATTTTAATATACATGTAAATATATATGTAAATATATGTATATATTTGGATCAGACCTTTGATTTTATTTGTATAGAGGATTCTGAGGAAAGAAATTCCCCCTATAAATGCAGATTAACACATGTTCTGCAATTTAATAGTCTTAGAAACTTGCCTGAGGTGCTAAAAGTTTAAGTGACTTGCCTAGGGTCACACTGGCAATATGTTAGACTTAGAATCTGAACCCAAACCTTCATAAATCGGAGGATTTCTCTCCAATAAGAAATGATGCCTCTATTGATGTATCTGACTGAAAATATACTACTTAGCCCACCCTGATTTCTCCTTTTTTATTTGTGTGTCACATACCAGGCATTGCTTTTTATCACATACTGCCTTGTTTTCCAATTATATCAGAGGTAAGTACAAAAGCTGACGTTTATGTAGTCCTTTAAGCTTTATGAGATGGTTAATATTAATTTGCTTGTGTTCTTCCCACCCCCCCCAAAACCCTATGAGGTGAATATAATAAGCATTATTATCCTAATTTTACAGATAAGGAAACAGCCTCAGAGCAGTCCAGTCATTTTCCCACACTCATGCAACTAGTGTAAGAGGTAGAATTCAAACACTTCAGGTTAAGCACTATTTCAATTGGATCTTGGTGTCCATAAGTAAACTCTTTCTGGACCAAGACAATGCTTTGTACTGTATTTAGTGCTATCCCTGGTGCCCAACATAATCTGAGACAAGTGTTTAGAAATGAATAAATTCATCATATAATTTTTATAGTTAAAAGGACCCTTAGATTAAATGAAGAAGGAAAGACTTTGTAAAAGCAACAATATAGCAGTTCTTTCTGTAGTAACCAAAAAATTGGAAATTAAGGAACAGTCCTCAAGTTGTGGAATAAGAATCTAATAGAACATTATTCTGAAATAACTGATGAAATTGGTAATTTCAGAGGTAACTGGGACTGCCTTTTTGAGATGATTCAGAATAAATTAGTATAAAAAAGAACAATTTACACAATGATAGCACCATTACAGAGAAAAACAACTTGGAAATACCTGAAAATTCTCGTCAATGCAACGATAAAACCAGGAGTCCAAAAAAAAATTAAGATAAAACACCTCCTTTCAGGGATGAGCTTAAAAAGGCAGAGTTGTACATTTTCAGTCAGGGTTAATATGGGAATTTGTTTCACCATGTTATGTAGACATGTATAAGGCAGCTAGATGGTGCAGTAGATAGGGTACTGGGTCTGAAGTCAGGAGGACAACTCCATAAATTTAAATCTAGTCTCAGACTCTTACTAATTGTATGACTCTGGGCAAATCATTTAACCATGTTTGCCTCAGTTCCTCATCTGCAGAATGAGTTGGAGAAGGATATGGCAAATCACTGCAGTACCTTTGCCAAAAAAAACAAAAACAAAAAACAAACAAATGGGGTCACAAAGAGTCAGAACCAACTGAAGAACAACAAAAAAATGTTGCTTCTGTGGTTTTAAAAATTTGTTTAATGGGAGCAGCTAGGTGGCACAGTGAATAGAGCCCTGGCTCTGGAGTCAGGAGGACCTGAGTTCAAATCTGAACTCAGATACTTAACACTTACAACCTCGGGCAAGTCACTTAACCCCAACTGCCCTCCAAAAAAGCAAAAAATAAAAAAAAATTGCTTAATAGGAATGGGGGTTGTGGGAAGAAAATATTAATGTTAAATTTATTACTTGAAAAATTAAACAATTTTAAAAATAGAAGAGTCTTAGAGATTATACTTCAACTTCTACGCTCCCCCCTGCCCCCGCCAATTAAATTTAAGGAAGATGAAGTCCAAAAAGATTATACCATTTACTCTAAAGAACACAGCAAGTTGATTGAGCAGATACTAGAACCCAGGTTTTTGCTTGCATTTCAGTGCTTTTTCTACCATAATATACTGATTATTTGATTGCTAAATACCACATTGGTAACATATGCCATGCCATTCATATGCAGCCCTAATGTTCTCCTAGAAGGGAACTAAAAGATTCAATGCTGAGTTCCTTAATCACATCACTCTCCTTTCTCCTTACCCAAACATAGTGCCAACTAGAATTCACTGAAGGGGAAAATATAATTTCATGTGAATGGGGTGGCCAAGAAATTGGCTCACATGATGTCCTATTGTTCAAAAACTCTGTAATTATAATGATGCTGACAATAATTAGAGGCAACAGAGCTGGGAATGTTATTTTGCCAACTTTACAACCTACTTGGAGGCTGTCTATACACATAAATCAGGTGTGCATGTATGTGTGTTTCTTTCTTAAATAATTTGTTTTCATAAAAACTAGAGTTAGAAGAGATCTTAGAATTAATTTTATGCTAGCCCCTTCTTATATAAATGAGGAAATGCAAACTCTAGATTATATAGGTAGTTAAATGGTGGAAGGAGGAAAAGACACCAAACTTTTGATTTAGTCATCTCTCTACTACACCAAAGAGACATGGATTTGGATTTGTAAACCTAGATTTAGGGACAGCTAGGTGGTGCAGTGAATAGAGCACCAGCCCTAGACTCAGGAAGAACAAAGTTCAAATCTGGCCTGTCACTTAACCACAATCACCTCCAAAAACAAGCAAACAAAACCGTCATATTTAAATCCCAATTCTGCCCTTTACTTCCAGTGTAACTCAAGGAGGTCTTCTTATCTCTTTTGTTCTCAGGTTAGTTTTCTTCATTTTGAAAATAAGAAATTATTCATTGACAATATTTAAGGTTCCTTCCAATCCTATAGCCTGTAGAGATTAAGTGACCTGCCCAAAGTTACACAGGTGATAAGCAACACATTCAGGTACCCTGAAGTCAAATCTGCTTTCTAATTTTCTATACTGTCCTCTACTCTCACTTCCTCATAATATCACTTCCAAAATTTAAGAAGTTATTGTGTTTCTTCTTAAATATTCTTTTTTTCCTGGATAAACTATCCCATTTCATCAATTGGTTTTTATATGACATATTTTATAAACCACTCATCATTCCCATTGCTCTCCTCTGACCATGCTCCCATTTGTCATTGTTCCTCATGCAAACATGAAGACCAGAACTGAATACAATATTCCAGTTTATGTTAATAAAGGATATAAGACCTGGCAAGTGGCATAACACACTGCTGAGATTCGTAAACAGTATAATATTAAATTTAAAATATTTTAACCACAGTTGTTGGTTTCAAGGCAAAGTCCTGATTTTTGTGGCTGAAAGAATATAAACTTCATCTAAAAAATGTTCAGCCCAAAATTACTCTTGAAAAGGTATAGGAGGAGATATTGCTCTGGCAGAATACTATATGTACTGTCAAATATAATCACTATAAAAGATATTGATACTTAATTGATTTTTATCCTTGTCACAGGAAAGGTTTTTGGTCTAGAGGGGATAGGTGGAATATTCCCATGATATGATTGACAAAAGACCTCAACAAAATGTTTTTTTGGGGGGTGGGGGGCAGATATTAAAGTATGGTTTAGAATAAACAAGCTATCTTAACTAAAAGCAAGGATATTCTGACCTAGGGTGAAGAACATGGAAGTATTATCCATCCTCTTTTAGCCCATATTCAGTGAAATCTTCCAAGGTAAAAAGAAGTATTATTTCCAGTTTCAAATTACCAGCTCCTGGAATCATATTCTTTTTTCTAGCACATTAGGTTGGGAAATGTCATAGAAATCCAGAAATCTCTCAATTATATATATATTAGGAGTATAGAGCAGTGACATAAACAGCCATTGCTGCTGAGAGTAAACCATTAAAAATATTGATAGTTGTGGAGGTATTTTTAACTTTTAGAAGAATTTCGATTCAGTTCAATAACCATTAAGGGTTTGTGTTCAAGGTGCTATGATGGACCCTGGAGATACAAAGCCAGAAGATTTAGCTGTTAATCCCATTGTGTCAATCCTGACACAGAATAAGTCTACTGGGTGAACCATGAGCAAGTTGCTTAATTTTTCAAAGTCTCAATTTTTATAAAATGGGAAGCATACCTGAAGTAGTCGTCTTATAGACTCATTGGAACAATCTTCACTGATTGATGAAATACTCAGAAAAAGCTTCACCAATTATAAAACTATATAATTGTTGATGTATTTGTAATATAATTGGACTTTCCTTACAATGGAGACAGTCATTATTCAATTAAAAAAATTTGGTTCTTCCAAACTGCCATTCATAATTCAGTCATTCATTCTGTTAATTAAGTACTTTTTCAATCTATTTCAGGGAAAGATACTTCATTTCCCCTTTGTATAAAATAATGGAATGATGGGTAGGACAAATTATCTCTTTGTCCCTTGTACATCTAAACTCTGTAATTTTATGATTATTTTGCTAGTCTGTGACCAGGCCTTCATCTTCACTATGCTGTCCTGTTTGGAACACATCTTAACACAGCAGACTTGGTCTTTGTTATTGTTTATTTTTTGTAAGCTAATACCTAATTCTTAATGATTCTTAATGGGAATAGCATGAATCAGAGGAATTCTAAAATCTCAATTAAATAATAATTAGCATTCATATAGTGCCTACTATGTGCAAGGCATCATGAAAAAGTATTCAATTAACAGAATGAATACCTTGATCTTGAGAGGGGGGTTGATTCAATAGAAAAGTTGCTGTAATTGGAGGCATGAAATTTGGATTCTAGGCTTAGTTTTGCCTCTTATTCACTCCTGGGGTTCAGTTTTCTCATCTGTAACTTAAAGGATTACTTTCTAAGGTCTCTTCCAGCTCTAAAGGTATCACAAACTTATTGAGGCTTTTTTAAAATGCTTTATTAACTTCTGATTTACATCATTGGTTTCTGCCAGATTTTGAGTTGCAAATTTTCTCCCTGTTTTTCCCCTACCCACTGCCCCAAAATTGCAGTCCCACAGGATATCCCCTCCTCCAATCTGCTCTCTCCCATATCTACTACCATACCTCTTTCAACTTTTCCAGTGGATCTCTATGCCTCAGTGCCTGTATATCTTATTTTCCAATTACATGTAAGATGGTATTAATAATAATATATATATATACACACACACATATATATACATATATACACATATATATTTGAATATTTGATTTTAAAACTTTCAATTCCAGATTCATTCCCTTCCTTCCTTGTCACCCACCCTCACTGGGAAGATAAGCAGTTCAGTATAGGTTGTACATGTGTGGCTAATGCAAAACAATAACATAGTAGATATATTGTAAAAGACTGACTGTATTTCCCTCCCTCCTATCCCACCTCCCACTTATTCTATTCTCTACTTTGATCCCGTCCCTTTTCAAAAGTGGGTGCTTCCAACTTCCCTCCCCCCCAGCCTGCCCTCCCTTCTATCATCCCCCCTCTCATCCCCTTCCCCCTATTTTCCTGGAGGGTGAGATACCCTATTTAGTGTGTATTTCACTCCCTCCTCAAGCCAGATTCAATGAGAATAAGGTTGACCCATTCCATTTTACCTTCCTATTCTTCCCTTCCATTGTAACCATTTTCCCTTGCCTCTTCTGTATGAGATAGATTACCCCAAACTGTCTCTTCCCATCTCCTCTCATTTATTGAGGCTTTTAACTAAAATTTACTTTTACTACTATTTCTAGTAATTATCTGAAGTCTAAAAATTTGAAGAGGTTGGAAATGTTAAAAGAATTAGACAACCATATCATTCTCTCAAAAATATGAGGTAGTAATAACCTTTTCATAAATACAACTCTCATGCACTGTCCTAATTTCTACCCTAATAAGAGAGGTTCTAAAAGTGAGGTTCTATCCCATCCCAAGCTATAGACTTTGACATCAATGCAGAGAGCAAGTTCAGATTCTCATGAGGAACTGGCATTCTCCCCAGAGGTGAAAAAAAAATCAGCATGCCCACATCACAGAACAGCCAGCTACAGTCCCTGCCCAGGCTCTGGGTAAATGTCAGTGTTTCTGACTCACCTTTGCAATATTTGTTGACAAAGGAAAATAATTGCCTTCATAGTTTATTAGACAAGTTTCAAGCTGCAGATGAAGATTTGCATCTCAATTTGGTGAGTTTACAAGCCAGGATCTGCCACCTGAAGTTGTTGAAGAAAAGTGGTTTAGTCCCAATTACAGGTGTATGTCAACACACTGGGGCCCTACTAGCAGAATAGGAATAACACCATCTAATTGGCCACATTCTGTCCTCAGATGGTATGACTGAATAGCCAAGGCAAAAAAGACAGCAAATATGAGAGATCCAAATCTCCCACAGCCCAATAAAAGCAGTCAGTTCTTTATCAGTTAGTGTGGAGTCCTTAGACATAGAATGACAAATTTAGACCTGAATGCAGCCTTAAAGGTCTTCTAGTCCTAAAATAACATAATCACAAAATTCCAAATTAGAAAAGGTGCTTGGAGACCATCTGGTATCCATACCATAAAATGAATTTCCATTGTAAAATACAAAACAAGTAGTCACTCAGCTTCTACTCAAAGACCTCCAGTGACGGGGTGCCTGCAATCTCTGGTGGCAGTCCATTCCACTTTCAAATAGTTCTAATTTTGAGGAAGTTCTCCTCACAGCAAGCCCAAATATCTCTTTTTCACCTTCACAGAATTACACAGGATTTCAGAGTTGGAAGGGGCCATCTAATTCCAACTATAACTAAAAAAAGTATCACCTCTACAACATACCTGACCACTTCCCATCTAACCTTTTCTTGATGAACTTCAATAGAGGGAGGGTGCCCAGCAACTCTGGAGGCAATTCCTCTCACTTTTTGATAGCTCTAATTCTTAGGAAGTTTATCTTAACATCAGGTGTAAATTTGCTCCTTGGTAACTTCTATCCATTGTACCTCGGTATTCTCTCTCAGGCCAAACAAAAGAATTCTAATTCCCTTTTGATTACAGTCCTTCCAATATTTGAAGAGAGTCATTACTGTTCTCCCTAAACCTTCTCTTTTTCATTCCCAGTTTGTCCAAACTATATTAGTATGAACTGAAGGCCCTTCACCATCCTGGTTGTCTTTCCCAGGATGCTCTCCTCCTTACCAATATATTTCCTAAAATGTGGTGCCCAGATCAGAACACAATATTCCATTAATCTAACCAAAACAGAGCAGAAGGGTAATGTCACCTTATTGGTGACCCTATGTCAGCCTTGGTAAATGGATGCTAGACCATACTGACTTGTATTAAACTTATAATACACTAAAAATCCCAAATGTTTTTCAGCTGAATTTCTGTCTTGTACTCATGAAGTTCATTTCATAAATCTCAGTGTAAGACTTCTTTCATTTTTCCTTATTGAATTTCATTTGGTTGGGCTCAGCTGATCATTTTTGTCTACCAAGTTATTTTTTGAATCCTGAATTTGTCCTCTTGTGTTGTTAGCTATTTCTTCCAACTGGGTGTTATTGGAAAGTTTGATAAACATGCCATATTTATTTTTACCCAAAGCACTGATGTGCATACCACCCTCAGGATATCATCAAGCTGTATTTTCTGCTTAGAGCAGCTTATTGTCACCTATCCAGAAGCTCCTCCCCCTACCATACCATAAAATGAATTAACTGACATCATTTCTTGGTAGGATCTAGAGAGGGATACAATCAGGATCTCTAAACTTGGTACCTTCCCTTCAAAGTTATATACAAATGTCACTGAACAAATTAACCATCTTAGTAAATGGTTTAATTAAATTAGGCAAAAGAGTAATACAATGTAAGAAAATGAACATATTTCAAAGATGGTAACCATTGCAATTCACTCTACCCCATAATGAAGCTGAAACTCATTGCCACTGACATAATTTCATTATAAATGTATCAGTTTAGGAACAAGGCAACAAGATTAGTCTACTAGAGATATCTACATGTACTAAATGTATTAATGCTTGTACAGCCTAACTCACAGTATTGTGAACAAAGTGCTTTATAGATTTTGAAATGCTGTCTGCATGGAAGAGGTAAAGAGGTGGCACAGTGGATGGGGTACCAGATGTGGAGTCAAGAAGACTTGAGTTCAAATCTGGCCTCAGTTTTCTCATATGTAAAATGAGATAGAGAAGAAAATGGCAAACCATTCCAGTGTCTTTGCAAAGAAAACCCAAAATGGGGTCATGAAGAGTTAGATAGGACAGAAATGACTGAATAACAATAATGACTATAAATATAAGCTTCCATCATCATCATTGCCATCACCTAAAGACCCTAGGATTCAGAGCCAGATAAAATTCTTGTCATTACTTGCCTTACTCAATGACCTTTAAAATGGAGGTTTGCCTTAGCATAGGGGGCTTTCTAGGCATGCAACATTATATACATTGTCATACACAGTTGATTTGTTGCTTAGTTTTGCGGATTTTTTTTCTCTTTTTGTAATCCTTGATAAAGGGATAACATTGGACAAGGGAGGGAGGAAGGACACACTTAGAAATCAAGGTGATAGAAAAACAAAAGTTATCAATACATAATCAATATAACTTAAGCCAATTGCCTTCTCTGGGTCTTAGTTTCTCCTTCTGTATCATAGACTATCTATTTCCTTATTCTGTTACAAAATTGGTTCGGTGGGTTAACAAATGAGTAAAAGAATTAAAGGTCTATGGAAAGTGGCATGCACATTGTTTTTGTTGTTCATCTTTCGTTCTCCAAGAGGACCAATGACATCAGGAGGGTAATATTTTTATTTCCAAGTGAATTTGATTTAAGTGAGGCAAGGTTGTGCAAAGGCATCAGCCCCCCTCTCTCCTCCAGAGCCACAGAGTCCAGTGACAAAACATAGATCAAAATGACTGGTGATGGCCCTCCAGCACGCACATATGTAAATGATAAGCGATACCAAATTAATCAAGCAATTCTAACATTAGTGAAATCTTGTCTTTCAATACTATGATGATCAAAAGATGTGCTCTACTCTGGAATTTTGCTTGCAAAACTATGCATTAACAGTTTATATGCAGTAAGGATGTCCCTTGTGCTTATATAGATTATTCTCAAAAAATGTATATATTTCCCCATATAGATATGGAAATAAGACTGTAGGTTGGTAGTTGTCGGGTTGTTTGTTCTGTACTAATAAAATCTGACACTTTTTTTCCCAATGATTTTGGTATTATAAATAGGAACCTTGTGTAGCTATCCCTCAATACTTTCACAATTGGGTCACCATATGAGTGTCCTCTATTAACATGTGGCCCAATTCAGCAGGTTTTTTTTTTCTCTTTTTATTCTCTTTACAGTGATGTCTATCCTCACCCTCAAATACATATGGGCTTGTTATGTTACAGTTCAAATATGCTAGTAGCTCTGTGAAGCTGGTTATAAACACCTGTAGCAGGAAGTTGATCAGGGGATATCTGATCAGTCGAGTCCCTTTCAGTTCTATATATTCAATACCTTGAATATAGTAACCACGAAATAAAAATAAATGTTGAATTTGGTTCCTTAAGGCAGGGATTGTCTGTCTACCTTTATTTCTATTCTCAGTGCTTAGCATAGTAGCTGCCTCATAGTAAATATTCAACAAATGCATGTTGACTAACTGACCATCCTATCTTCTCTCCTTCATAACATCAAATTCTCAGTTACTTCAGCAACCTCCTTATTGGTCTTCCTGTCTCAGTTCTCTCTTCCCTCTATCTCTCCAGTCTATCCATCCTTTGCTCTGAGGACTTAACCCTTTCAACCTTTCAAATGCCTGCCCTGAGGTACCACTTCTTTAATTGGTGTTTCACATAACCTCATATAGCTAGGCATCCTCAGGTATGTTTCACTTAACACCCCAGGCATCTTCTCAATCAGTCATCTTCCCTTCTATCTCCTATTCTCAACCTTTCCAGTTCTGGAAATGAATCATAACCAAATCAATATTGACTTTGCTACTGGAAAGGTATTATCAATCCACTTCCTCATGGCTCCTGCATCATCCATTTAATTTTACTGACCAAAATACCTCTCCATGGACACCACTTCCTGTTATGTGTTATCTACCCCTATTAGCTTGTTAGCTCCTTGAGGGGAAGAACTGTTTTTGCTTTAGTATTTTTATTCCCAGTTCTTATCACAGTGTTTGACATGTAATAAGTACTTTAAGAAATACCTTTTCATCCATTCAATAATTCACTCATGATCAATTCTATGCCTCAAGGTCCACATGGTATCCTCTGTACATCAGTTGAGCTGGCATTCCCTGACTTTGCCATTTGTTGGCAGCCCATGAATGTGGATGATGGGTTGAGTATGGAGAGGGCACGATTATTATTTTGCCTAGACTGGTGATTAAACTAATTCATGGAACTCTTGGGTGAGAAAACTTCTTATACCAATACAGACAAGCCTTTATTTTGCAACGTTTTGTCTTAGATAGTTATTTTGGGAACTGAAAACTTAAGGGGCTTGCTTGGAGGCAATTAACGTGGTGCAGTGGATAGTCAGCTGGACCTGGAGTCAGAAAGATTTGAGGTCAAATAGAATCTCAGAAACTTATTAGCTGTGTGATCCTAGACAAGGCACTTAAGTTCTCTGTGCTTCAGTTTACTCACCTGCAAAATGTGTATAATAAGAGCACCCATCTTCCCCCTCCCAGTTCTGGTCCCAACTTTCCAGACTTTGCCACATTTTAGCTATTTATCTTACACTAGAACTTTCCTAAAAACTTGGAATCTCCTTATGCTGAAACACACACATGTATACACATACACACTTACACCATCCATTCACACACACATGCATGCATGCACAAATACACACATACACACATACATACATACATAAGGCTTCTCATCCTAATATGCCTCAGCCAGGTCAACTGTCTTCCTCCAGGGATTTCCATTTTGTAGAAAGGCTAGTCCACAGTCATTATTCTCCTGTCTCTGCCTCTGATTTTTTGGACTTTGTCATCATACCTCAGTTGCTGCCTTATCCTGGAACTTCGCTCAGTGACTAGCACCTTCTTGCCCCAGAGAAGTCCTCTGTCACTGGATGAGCTTTTCAGTTCCCCTATTAGAGTTGCATTCCCTTATGAGAACACAAGCTCCCTGAGGGCAGAGAACTGTTTGTTGCTCTTACTGTTTTCTTGTATCTCTGAAGCTTAGCACAGTGCCGGGTACATAGCAAGCACTTAACGAATATTTGTTGCTTTGCCTTACCTACGTCCTAGGATGGTTTTGAAAATAAAATCAGATATTACTTGTAAAGTGTTTACAAACTTTAAATTGCTCTATAAATGCTAGCTATTATTGGAGTCACACAATCAGTGTGTATAACAGGCAGGTCTTAAACCCAGGTTGTCATGATTATGAAGCTGGCTCTCTATCCTCTATGACACACTGCTCATTATTATTAGGTTGTATTTTATGACAGAGTTTTCAGTTTCTTGTGATTTTATTGGATTGTTTAAATGTGCTCTTCTCCAGTTGCAGGGGGTTAGCCTGCATAACCTTTCAAGGTCCCTTCTTCTGTGGATATATAAAATAAGAAATCATTCAGTCAACATAATGAGAAACAAGTAGAAATCAAGAAACTAATAGAGTAGACTGCTTTATTGTCTCCTCTGTTCTTCTATCTAAATCTAAGGTCCTGGTTATTTTGTTCGAATTTCCCGTTTACTTACTTTCCAATGAATGAAATCTACTGTTTGTAGGTCCTGATTCTGCATCAACAACTCCTTGAGAAACAGCATGGGTATCCCATCATGGTTATCCCTACCAAAGTCATCATTGCTTCTATTACTTGAAATAGCAATTGAATTCAACACACCTGACAGTTCTACCCTGACAAAATCTTTTCATCTCAAATAAAGTTTATGCAATCCATAGTATGGTGGAAATGTCATTATCAGTGCAGCACCAACAAGCCCTAAAAAAAGTCTACCCAAATTAGAATCTGCAATTGTTAAGTCATTTAGCCTCTACAGTGTTACAAGATGCAAAAATAGCTTCTACAAATTGCTTGGCTATCAGTTCCCCATAATATTCAGCTGTGCTAGCTGCAATTTAATTTGCACAAACACTTCTCCAGAACACTAAACCTGGTTTCAGGGGGAAAAAAATCACCTGAGAACTAAATCGAAAAATGAAGTCTAATTTAAAGGCACACAAAGTATACCTTGTTGTAACCAAATGAGGAGGTTTAGAAAGAAGGCCTCGTGGGCCTACCATTGACATTTTTCTTTAATGAGGACTATAAAAGTCAGGACTTTGACTTTGAACCCCATTCATTAGTAATCGAATTGCCCATATATACACACAGCATGGTGCAATGGAAAGATCACTGTTTTCAAATCAGGAAATCTATAACACTTATCAACATCATGACTCTGCACAAGTCACCTGACTTTTGGAAATCTTGATTTTCTCATTTTAAAAATGGAGACATCACTTGTACTATTTAAATGACTTATAGAAAAACTTGGTAAACTTTAAAATACAAAAATTATATAAATGGGAACTATTCATAGTTAAATACTTAACATAAATACGTTTAAAGTTTGGTTTATTTTTTTAACTTTTAAATTGATGCTTTTAACTTTTCATATCTTTCCCTACCCATCAACCCATCTCCTCCAACTCCCTTAGAAAAAACCCTCCTTTATAATGAGTATGTTAAAACAAGCAAAACAAATTAAGATATTGATCATATCTTAAGAATGCATATCTGATTTTATATCTCTAGTCCACCACCTCTCAATCGAGAGATACAAAATATGCTTCCTCATAAGTCTTTTGGAGTTATGGTGCATCATTGCTTTAGTCAAAGTTCTGAAATCTTTCAGAATTGTTTTGCTCATATTATTATGATTATTACTGAAATTATTCTCTTGGTTCTAGATACTTCTGCATCCATTCATATAAGTCTTTCCATCTTTCTCTGAATCTGTCATATTCTTAATTTTTAATGGGACATTAAATTCCATTATATTTCTATCCTATAGTTTATTCATTCATTCTTCAACTAATGAAAACATTTTATTTCCAGGTTTTTGTCACAACAAAAAAAGATGCTAAAAATATTCTTGTAAACAGATATTCATTTTCCTCTTTTATGTCTTTGAAGTGCATCCTAATAATAATAATCCCATAATAATATTGAGTCAAAGAGTATGCACAATTTAGCAATCTTTGGGGTATTATTCTAACCCAAATGTAATTGGGTATAGTTTTGGGTATAATTCTAATCAAACTGGTTGAAGCAGTTAAAACTTCATCAGCAGTGAACATATGTACCTGTCCTCTTACTCTTCTCTAATAACTACGATTTTCCTATTTAGTCACCTCTGCAAACATGATGAGTGTATGGTGGAAACTAGGAGTTCTTTTGATCTATAGCTCGTTATTACTAGTAATGGAGCATTTTTTTCCTATATGACTGGGAATAGTTGGTATTTCTTCATTTGTTAACTGATTATTCATATGTTTTAATTACCTGTCCACTGGGGAATGGCTTTTATTCTTCAGTTGTATCAATTATTTATACATATTAGATTTTTGTTAGAAATATGCTATAAAATGTTTTAAGACTTATTTCACTTCTATTTCTAAAGGCATTTTTTATTTGCAAAAAGTAATTTTAATTTCATTTATTCAAAATTGTTTATGACAGTGGTTCTCAAAGTGTAGCCTGGGTATCCCTAGGGGTATCCAAGACCTTGTCAGAGGGTCTATGAGGTCAAAATTATTTTCATAATAATATAAAATATTTTAATTTCTAATATAGTAAGTATCAATAGATATATGAACAAAAGCTCTTTGGAAAATCTTTGATAGGTTTTGAGAAGGTTAAGAGGTCCTGAAACCAAACAGTTTGAGAATGACTATTTTATAATCATCTCCAACTTGTTTATATAAGAATTTCCCTCATTGCCACTGTTGTGAAAGATATCTCCTTGGTCTAATTTCTTTATGATGTGATCTTTTCTATTTAGTTCATTTATTTATTTGGAATTTATTGTGGCATATGGCATACCATGGCAGTTTTAACCCAATTTCTGCTAAACTGCTTGCCAATTTTCCCAGCAATTTTATCAAATAGGGATTCCTCATGAGGTTCATAGGTGGTATATATTTAGAGTGCTGAATTTGGTTGGAATCAGGAAAGCCTGAGTTCAAATCAGGCCTCAGATGATGACCAGCTGTGTAGTGCTTGGCAAATTAAACCACCTAACCTGTCAGCCTCAGCTTTCTTATCTGTAAAATGGTAATAATAATAATGTCTACTTAGAGGATTGTTATGACGATGGATTTATTTGTAAAGTACTTTATAAACTTTAAAGTGCTATATAATTGCTAGCATTTATTATTAGTAGTGGCATTAGTATCGACCTGTAGCTAAGTGTTCCTGAGTTTATCAAACACTATACCACTATGATGAATTGCTTCCAGGTCTTGTTTTCCTAATCCTTTCCACTGAGCAACTTTACTACTTTTCTAATAAGAATTCAATTGTTTTAATGATTACTACATTATAGTATAATTTGAGATCTCTGTTTGATTAGAATTATACCCAAAACTATACCCAACTACATTTGGGTTAGAATAATATCCCCCCCCCAAATTGTGCATACTCTTTGACTCAACAATATTATTATGAGATTATTATTCTTATTAGAATGCACTTCAAAGACATAAAGGAAAGAGAAAAAAGTCTATCATTTACAAGAATATTTTTAGCATCTTTTTTGGTTGTGACAAAAAACTGGAAATAAAAAAAATTCTCATTAGTTGAGGAACTAATGAATAAGCTGTAGGATATGAATACAATGGAATTTAATGCACCATTCAAAATGAAGAATACGACAGATAAATGTTCTTATTATTTTTTTTTCAATGAATAAAATAACCCCTTGATAGTTTGATTGGCATAGCACTAAATACATAAATTTATTTAAATGATATCACCCTTTTAATTTTACTGACAAAACCCAAATGTGAGCAATTAGTATTTCTCTAATTATTTGTCTTCCTTTAGTTCTGTAAAAAGTGTTTTGTAGTTATTTTCATATAAGTTCAGTTTGGGGAGGGGGATTGGTAGAGTAACTCCTATGTATTTTATACATTTTGTAATTATTTGAAAGGAATTTCATCTCTATCTCTTTATAGTACTTTTTAGCACTTGCAGAAAAGCTGTTGATTTTTGTGGGTTTGTCTTTTACTGAAGTTATTGTTTCAATTAATTTTAGTTGATTCTCTAGGGTTCTTTGGGTAAGCCATCATCGTACATGCAAATAGTAATAATTTTGTTTCCTCTTTGTGCATATATCATGACATTTTCCCCTTGTCTTGTGCTGCAGCTGGCATTTCTGAAACTTACACCAAATAATTTTAGTGATAATGAACATCCCTGCTTTACCCAATCTTATTTATTTTTAATTTTTGTGCTACTTAATGAGGCTTGATTTGCTTTTTCCTAAGGCTGAATTAACTAACATATATTTAACACTTATATATTTTTTAATAGGATCCTTATACATAAACAAGAAGTAACTGATGGTGATGGAGGGAGAGCAGAGTGGTTAAAAAGACTATGCTTCCAAAGACCATGCTCCAATTTAGCTCTCCTGGCAATATAGTCACTCCTTTAGGTGAAGGCAGCAAACCTTGATAAGTTCACAACTGAAAAGCAATGTGTGATTTCAATAGGGAAATGTCCATTAGCAATCTTTTTGCTATTACCGTTCAGACCAATGAATTCATCAGAGTAAAGAATAGACCAGTGAGGAAACTTCTGCCAATGCTGAACAGCAACTGTTGTGCAACTTTGTAGAATCATCTGGTGGTTAAGTGATTTGCTGAGGATCATACAGCTAGCACATGTAAGAATTAGGATTTGATCCAGGTCCATACTGACTCCAGAGCTTGGGCCTCTATCCATGCCAAGCTATTTCCTAGCAATCATTACAGAAGATTAATTTATCAGATTAGCTTAGATAGCAACAGAACTGGTGATGAAAGCATGAATCATATGTTAAGTAAGTCTGATAGAAGGCGAGAAGGAAAAGTCTGAAGCTTACGTGTCCCCACGTGGGGCACCATGGTGGGAGGGAGAGGAGTCTAGGTTGCTAGGATACTAGGAGACATCAAGATGGCCATCGAAACTAAATACATTGTGGGATTGATTGAGAAGGCAGCAAGAGGAGTTTGGGAAAGAGAGGAGATACAAATTAAGAGAATACAAAGATTATCTACTTAATCTTAGAAAATTAGGTGGCACAGGAAATAAAGTGCTGGGTCTGGAGTCAGGAAGACTCATCTTCCTGACTTCAAATCTGGCCTCAGGCACTTACTATCTGTGTGATCCTAGACAAGTCACTTAACCCTGTTTGCCTCAGTTTCCTCATCTATAAAATGAACTGGAGAATGGGGGAAAAAATGAATCACATGCCTTTGCCAAGACAACCCCAAATAGGCTTACAAAGAGTCAGTCACAACTGAACAACAACAAAAAATTTAATCTTAACAAGGGCTGGTCTTGCTACTTGGATTCTCTGCTTGAACTAGGCAGAAACTCTTGAATGGAAAATTGCTCTGTGAAGTCTTCTGACCATCACAGTCATTAACTACCATGTTGTCTAAAAGGTTTAGGACATGATAAAAATATGAATACAAAGTTTATAGTTCTGTTCCCATGAGAATTTTTGGGCACTCATTTTATTGACTGGGATGACACAGCCTCTACCAGGAATCTTGCTACCAGTTTTTCCAATGCCTCATAGATCCCAATATCCGATCTGTTGCCAGGACAATTTCATCCTTGCAGGATTGAAGCTCAGGGGTCTCAGAGGTCAGATGCATTGACCTCTTGGACTGCTAGTCTCATTTTTTTTTCTTTAATCCTTTCTAGGTCTCTTACTTTGAGTCTAGCTCTGAAGACTTGGTAGATCGGATAATTGTCATTATCTTGTTAAATCTACTCTGAGTCTGGTTACCTCTGAACTTATCCTTTGCTTAGATCTGATGTTTGCTTGTTGGTGCGTTTTTTTGCTTGTTTGTCTTATTTTTATAAGTAAAATTAAGACAAAAAACCACAACAGTCTTCATTATCGCTTGTTGTTAAATTGTATCTGACTCTTCATGATGCTGTAGGTCATACCATCCATAGGGTTTTCCTGGTAAATATACTGGAGTGGTTTGCCATTTCCTTCTTCAGTGGATTAAGGAAGGCAGAGGTTAAGTGACTTGCCCAGGTTCAGACAGCTAATAAGTATCTTAGGTCAGATTTGAATTCAAATCTTCCTGTTTCCAGGTCTCGTACTCTTTCTACTGAGCTCTGCCTCTACTTATATCTTGGAGTTTTTCACGTGAGAAGTACATAATGATATCATAATTGGCCTACGATATCTATAGCTACATACATGCCCACATACATGTATATATAGATGAAATTACATGTGTGTTAGATATAGATACCTATATTTATATGTCTACATATCATCTGTATCTTCATGTCTATCTCTCTCATTTCTGTCCCTATTTCTCTCTCTATCTCTAAACTCACCCTTTTCAAGATTTGTCAAGGACACTTCAGAGATTCTGATTAATGTGTCTGCTCAGATAGACATTTTGGTTCTCATGTTTCCATGATTCTGCTTAGCCTTTTCCCTTTCCAGATTCTGTGAGTAGACAGAAAGTTAGCCAAACTGCCTCAAATGCCCTTAGTAATGCTTCTGAGAAAGGTCAAGACTTTTATGTGTCCAGAGGTATCAATGGAAAGGTATTTGAGAATTAGATATTTGATTCTGAAAGGATTTAGAATTAGAAGTCCCAGATTCAAATTCTGCCTGTAACATTACCTATGTCAGATGGCCTCTAAATATTTTTGCTGTTTTAGAGCTATGAACTTAAACATCAGCAATAGCAGCAGCAGCAACAAAAACAGCCTTTTGATATATAGGGTACAAGAAAGATGAAGATCTACTGAAAAAGCTATATAAAGAATTGTTACAAATGCTATATATAAAATTAAGAGTCATTCCCCAATGGATAGTCTAAGGATATGAAGGCAGCTAGCTGGTGAAGAGGATAGAGTGATGCACCTGGAGTCAAGAAGGTTCATCTTCCTGACTTCAAATCTGACTTCAGACACTTACTAGCTATGTGACCCTGGGAAAGTCAACAACAACAAAGGATATGATTAGGGAGTTCTCAAATGATGAAGTATAAAGTAGAATTAAAAAATTTACAAATTGCTTTTAATCTTCCTAGCAATTTTTTTCTGAGCCTGTTTACCTGCTCCTCTGAGAGCTCAAAACAAAATGGCACCTTATGCTGTTCAAACTTTTGTCTATATGATATAGCATGATTTGATGAGTGTTGCCATTTTTTTAAAGGCATAGATCAGTTTTTATCCATGGTGGTCCAACCCTACTTATACAAGAAAGTCATTTTCTCAATTTCAATCACTTTGTGATTGAAATTTTTGAAATTCTGGATGGAGGCAATGGAGGATGAGGGGATGATGAAGCACATTATCATATCGTCCTTCCCTAAATCTATGTTAGTCAGATATTATGTGGAAAGATATGAGGGACTTATTAGCAGGTAGGTAAGAGAAACAGAATGATCATGAGTCTGGAAATTAATTAAATGAAAAAGAGTAGAAGGAAGTGGAATATTTAACCTAGAAAAGAGGAACCAGTAGGGAATTATAGCTAGCTGCCGTTAAAAATAAATCCCATTTAGTGGTTACATTATTTAAATTCACACCCCATAGTTCCATTGGGCTGGAACCAATTGCCATATTTTACATAATTATAACTTCAAATGTACAAATTCAAATACATGTGACCACTTTATGGGATTCATTATTTGCACTAATTGGAGCCTTGCTATGTAGCTGTCTTCAAATCTAAAGGTCTTTGCTTTGAAAGAGAAGTTAGACCTATTCTATGTAGCCCCAGAAGGCTTAAGTAGGATCAATAGGTTGAAATTGAAGGGAAGCAAACTTCTTGGAATCATAAAAATTCAGAATTTCAGAATTATAGTCTCAAAGGAGACTATAAGCTAGGAAAGTAGGCAGCTGGATGGTGCAATGGGTAGTGCACTATGCCTGGAGTCAAGAAGACCTGAGTTAAAATCCAGACACTGCCATTTATTGGTTGTGTGATCCTGGGCAAATCACCTCACCTCTGTCTATTACAGCTTCCTTATTTGTAAAATGGAAATGTTAACAGTACCTACATCCCAAGGTTATTGCGAAGATCAAATAGGGTCATAATTATAAAGTGATTAGAACGGTGCCTGGCATGTAGGATTATATAAATCTTAGCTATTATTATTATCTAGTTCAACCCACACCAGAAAGAGAATCCCCACTATAATATACCAGACAAATGGTCATCTAAGCTCTACTTAAGACCACCAGAGAAAGGAACCCACTACTTCTTGTGACAACCCATTCTGGTTTGAGGTAACTCTAATTACTAGGAAAGTTTTTGCTGTTGTTGTAGTTGGGATAAGGAAGAACACATCTAATCTTTCTTTCACAAGATAGTTGAGCTTAAGAAAGAATTCTAACAATGAAACTGTCCAATTGTGGTATGTGCTACCTCACACAGAAGTGATTTTCTTATCCATTGATGTGTTTAATAAAAATAAAATGATCATCAGTTAATTGTTTTGTAGAATGTTTTCCTTGTCCTGAGGGATCTTGGAGTAGATTACCTCTAGGGTCAAAGGCCACAGAATTAGATATTCACAGAATGTGACAGATGGTTGGGACCTCAATGATCAATTAATCCAATGGTGTCAAATTCCCATATTGAGGCCCCATTGACTTAGAAAACCACAAATTAACACTATCTGTGAAGCATTGTACTTTTATTTACTTTGTTAAACACTTCCCAATCATGTTTTGGTCCATTAGGAGTTTTGAAGGTCAATAATGCTGGTCAAAAGTTTGACATTTCTCATCTAGTTCGATACCTTTTTTAAAGTGAAACCCCCAAAAGTTAAGTGACTTGTCTAAGGATCACAAAGCTAGTTAATGAGAAAGTTGATATATTTATCCTTGTCTCCTAATTCTCCTCCCACTATTCTTTCAAATAAATCACATAGTATTATGGCCTATTTGTGATGAAAGATCAAACGTTCTAAGAAAACAATGACAGAGGCCATATGCCTATAAATCAGCTTGACAGCTGATATGAGATTCATCAAGCACATTAGAACAGGTAAGGACTTTAGAGATTTCCAAGTCCAAATCCTTCTTTTTACAAATGAGGAAATCCCCTTGGCATTCATGGTGCAGGCAGAGAAATGAGTTTTCCCAAGGTTAAGAAATAGTAAACAGAGCCTAAACTCTAACCCAGAGATTCAGATTCCAGATTCAGCACTGGCACTCCATGGTTCCCTCCGTTTAGATTCAAAGATTTTATGTTTCTCTGATAGGCTACCAACTCATCAGAATGATTCAATATCAGAAACTGATATGATTCTATCACTATGATGTGAAACAAGAGGTATTATCTTCTACTTTGTCACTGTACCTAAAGGTCATGGGACCTTTCCACCTGACTTGCAACTGAAACCTTCCATATGTGTTATCTCCTCCATTAGAAAACGGGACTCCTAGGGGCAGCTTGGTGGCACAGTGAGTAGGGCACCAGCCCTGGAGTCAGGAGGACCTGAGTTCAAATCCAGCCTCAGACACTTAACACTTGCTAGTCGTGTGACCTTGGGCAAGTCATTTAACCCCAATGACCCTGCCCTCCCCCTCCAAAAAGCAAAATAATAATAATAATAACAAAGAAAATGGGACTCTTGAAAATAGAGACTCTTACTTTCCTATTTGTATCCTCAGAGCTTAGCTCAGTGCTTGGTACACAGTAAGCCTTTAATAGGTGCCTCATTCATTCATTCATTCATTCATTCAGCAGCAGCAGATCATGTGTTTTAAGTGGTCTTTTTCAGTATTGGGGATAAATTTGCATTGATCTAGTCACCTCCTGCTACCTGTTTCCTCTTGGGACCAACTGTGAGAGGACTTTGTGTGATTCATCATGTGCTGTGTCTACAGGAGAAAACAAAGCTAGGCAGCAGAGAGAACAGACCTATGACCCTGATTTCATTACAGTCTGCTATAACTGAGTTTGCCTGCCCTGTAACTCTAAATGGTGAAGATTTTAGATTTTTCTTGAATACTTTGGCAGTAAAGATAAGGAGGAGGAAGATTATAATGATATCCAATAATCATATTCTCCAGGATACATGGAATGAAAATCTTCAAAATATAGAGACTTTCCAGAAGAAAATAAAACAATGTGTGAACAAGCTGAAGTACATTTGGCCCAATTATCCTGTCTGCTACTGGATTTGCCCCAAAGACACTTTCAGTAAGCCAACAGAAGAAGAGCTTGAATCCCAATTTTGTAGTTGTTGAGTCATTTCAGTCATGTCTGACTCTTTGTAAGCCCATTTGGGGTTTTCTTGGCAAAGATACTGGAGTGGTTTGCCATTGGCTTCTCGTTCATTTTATAGATGAAGAACTGAGGCAAACAGGGCTAAATGACTTGCCCAGGGTCACACAGCTGAGAAGTGTCTGAGGCCAGATTTGAACTCAGGTCCTTTTGACTCCAGGGTTGGCATTCCATCCACTGTGCCACCTAGCTGCCCACGCATCCCAATATTTGTATTCAATTATACAATACAGTTAGTTTATCCACCTGTGCAATAATCTACAGAACATGAAATATAAAAGGTTGATAGCTCATTTAAGATTCGAAACCTATTAGGATTCTATGGAAAATGGTGTGAATGAGGAAGAGAAGAATAAAGATAAGGAGAAAAAGGAGGAGCCAGGAGTGACATATACATATAAACATACTCATGTATATTTGTGTACATTGTGTGTATATTTTTATACACACAGACACACACATATGTGTATATATGTATATATATATGTTAACAAAAACACTTTACATTTGAACCTCACAATTACTCTGTAAGTTGAGTCCTATAGGTATTGTTAAAACTAAGGCTCACAGAGGTTGTGTCTAATCCATGATTACACACAGCTGGTAAATTTTAGAAATATTTATACCTTTGCCATCCTGACTCCAAATCCATTTTCATACCTGGTCCCCTCTTACCTTTCTGGTCTTCTTACCCCTTTTTTTCCAACAGGAACTCTTTGATCCAGTGACACTGGTCTCCTGTTCATCCTGTAAATAAGACACTCCATTTCTCAGGTTTGGGAATTTTCCCTAGCTATCCTCTATGCCTGGAATACTTTTTTCCTTATCATCTCCAGCTACTGATCTCCCTGGCCTTCTTTAAGTTTCAACTAAAATCCTAAGTGCTATAGGAAGCCTTTCCCAACCCCTCTTAATTCCAGTGCCTTCCCTCTGTTAGTGATTTTCATTTTTATCCTGTATATAGCTCACTTTGTATATATTTATTTGCATATTGTCTCTCCCATTACATTGCAAACTTCTTAAGGACAGTTTTTATCTTTGGCTTCTTTTTGTATCCCAGCATTTAGCACAGTGCCTGGGACACAGAAGGAGCTTAATAAATGTTTATTGATTGGATTCTGATCTTCCCTTCCTTCACACTGCAATGATAGTCTAGAACATTTCCTAGGAAACTGAGCAGGTCTCACATTTACCGGATCTACAGACTATAGAGGAAGCAGGAGACCCACCAGAGAGCTCTTCTCCCTCTCACAAATAGGCTGAAATAGCAAATGAAAATTTCAAAGTCTGGTTACAAGGGAGCCAGTGTTCTTAAGAGTGGAAAAATGACCACTGGAAAGTATCATACAAGCAGCAGGAGCTGGTTCCCTAGAGAGTTGTCCCTTACAAGCACCACGTTCTTTTAACAGGTGTGCACATAAGTGGGAGTGACTTTGTCCCTATTTTGATTTATAGCTCCCAGACTTGATACTTTACATTTTTCTAGCCTGAATATCGATCTCTAGTAATTCACCAGGTTCATGGAGAGACGCAATCCCTTTAAGCCTAGATTGGTTTTCATTGCCTGGTTCAAATTCCCCTTTGCTTTGATGTCCTGTTTTCTGTTAATCCTGGATGGTAAATCACATGTACTCATACACACACATGCACACACACACACACACACACCTGAGTGTATGCTCATGGTAAGGAAGAATTAATGATCAATGTATGGAGGGTTTTTGGGTCCTGTGACCCAAATTATTTGGCCCACTGATTGAAATCAGACTTTTCTAAAGTCTTTTCCAAACCAAGGCCAAGTGCTTGTTTTTTTGCTTCTACTCATCAATGCAGAGCCACAGTTTGCAAGAGATCCTGTTTCTTTGATTTCATTTTGTGGTTTCCAAGGTAGGAAAGAATTCCACCAAGTTTGAAGTTACAGTTAACTGCAGGTAAAGAATGTGACTGTGTGAAGTACTTGTCCATTAGAGCCAAGAATAATTTAAATCACCAGCCTGGGGCATTAAAACATCTGTACCAATCACAGCTATTGTGTCTGGTTCCAGTCTCATTTGGGAAGCTTGGTGATTTATGTGTCTTGGAACCCTGTCCTTCTCATGAGGAACAGGCTGTTATCAGAGAATGCTGCCTCAGTCAGAGACTGTGCAACAAACAGCTCACTGCCCTTTAAACATGAATGCAATGGCTCTGGGCATGATTATACACAGTCCATGAAATGCTGGATTGTGCAGGGGCAGGAATGTGAGGGGACACACTGTCAAGGACAAGGAATTGTTCTCCTGGCTTTAAATCTACGTCCCACCCCTGTGTAGTATAAATGAGAACAGTGATGTTATAAGAGATAGACAATTCTCCTGGTGTGCTTGGAATACTTAAAAAAGATACCTCTTTTTCCTTTTTTCCCCTTCCTGGTGTGAAGGGAGGTAGGGAGATAGGGATATAAAGGCATATATTCATTAGTTAATAATTGTTTTAATTGGAAGTAATTACCAAGAGAATCAGTCAACCCAAATTGATCCTTTTACCTCCCGTTCTCTTTCCCAGACCTACCTCAGCTTATTTCAAATTCAGCCTCTCTGCTGGAATCCATCTCTGCTCCCTACTCTTCCTTTCTTCCTTCCTCCCTTCCTTCCTTCCACAGTCCCTAAAGAGGACTGGAATGAACAGTCATTTAGGAAGGTTCAGTAGCCAAGGCAAACTTCCATCGCAAGCAGAAACTGCAACAACTAACTAGCTACAGTGGATACAGTGTCCCCGTACACCTTCCACAAACATTTCCACCCCAGCCCAGGTCCTCATCACCTCACACCTTAATTATTGCACTAGTCTCCTCCTGTTCTCTCTGACTTCCCCACTTCAAGCCATCTTGGGTACTGTTCCATGCTTAATGCCTCTAATACATCACTGTCATTATGTCACTCTTCAGTTCAGAAAACTCCATTCCCTCCCCATGGCCTAAAGGATAGAGGCCAAATTCCTTAGGTCTAGCATTCAAGGCTCTCTATAATCTGACTCCCCCTTTACCTATCCAAAATTATTTATTTGATATCGTCTCTCATATTGAACTCTCCAGTCAAGCCCTGTTGACTACTTATGGTCTCTTAATGATGACTTTTCCCCTCCCCCTATCACCTTTTTTAGGCTAGTTCCTTACTCTATGGTGTTTCTCTTTCCGTTCCACTTATCTGAATTCTACCAACTTACATGAGGGAAGCTAGGTAGCACGGTGGGCAGAGTACTGTCCTGGGAATCAGAAAGATGCATCTTCTTGAGTTGAATTCTGGCCTCAGACACTTATTAGAAGGGTGACACTGGATAATTCATTTAACCCTGTTTGCTTCAAATGTTCCTCTGTAAAATGAGTTGGAAAAAGAAAGGGCAAATCACTCCAGTATCTTTGCCAACAAAACCCCAAATTTGGTCATGAAGAGTTAGACACAATTGAAAACTTATCTGAATCTTTTAGCCAACTCAAATCTCCTATTTTCCATGAAGCTTTCTTTGACCATTCCAGCTCACATCATCAATTCCTCCTTTCTCTGAACTGTAGCAATTGCCTGTGCTGCTCATTTTGGGTTGTGATCAAAGACTGTCATAAATACTGTTTAGGTGGTTTCACAGTGCACATATCTCTTACTTCACCAGGTAGACTATAAACTCCTTGAGGGCAAGGGCTATGCCTTAGGTTTATTTTTAATTTTGCACATTATTTAGCACAGATCAAGAACATAGTAGAAGCTTAATAAATACAATCAAATTCAAGTATTTAAAAACAAACACTATTATTAAGACATTAAGCTTTACCTGATATGTACAAAGACAAAAATGAAAAAAGTCCCTTTGTTCAAGAAGTTTATAATCTAGCTGAAGAGAAGACATGAAAAACAAACAAATAGTAATTAATGAGTCTAGGTCATGTACCAAACTACTTGTTGAAATGAATTTTCATAAATTTAGAACTGTAAAACATCTTTAAAGTTATCTAATTTGACTTCTTTCTTTTACTCATCAGGAAACTGAGGTTCAATGAAGTTTAAAGGCTTTCCCATCATCTCATAGATAATAAGGGGAAAAGTTGTAATAAGAATCCATTTCCTCTGATTGCAAAGCCAGTGGGATTTTTTTGTTTGTTTTCGGTTTTTTGTTTTGTTTTCACCATACCATAATGCCTTCCATATCTGCAAAGAGTCTCAGTTTTACCTTGAACAAATTGACTTCTGCCAACAAACAACAACAATCAAATATGAAAATGGACTCAGATATAATTTAGACAAGAAATAAGGATTTTTGTAAGCATGTTTATGTGTGTCTATGTGGTTTTGCATCTTATTTATAAACATAATAAAAAACAGATCTTTGATTTCAACCCTACCCTAACCAAAAATACCAAGAATTTTGTGAAGTAAATGAGGCATGCATTTTTATCCCTATTCATCAAATGAGGAAACCAAGGTACAAATAAAGTAACATTTTCCTTAAAATCACAGCACTGGATTCCTTCTGACAGTCAACATTGTCCTTTACTAGATTGCTGAAAGTCAAAATGCTCTTATAGAAGAAAACAGAAAAAAAAACCTGTAAATTTACTGGGTTGGGGGAAGAGTTGAAAGAAAAATAATTGGAAATTTGAAGTAAAAAATAATGATAAGCAGTAACAGTGGTACCTTTAACCATTAGGCCAGATGCCTACATTAGTACCTCCACCTGCAGGTGATGTTTTTCAATATCTTCAATTCACACAGTCTGACAAAATTGTTTGTGGAGACTGAATAATAGCTGGGTCCCATATCTATCTGGGCAACATAAGTCCTTAATGTCAAAGTGCCTTTCAATTGGAACTAGGTTTTCAAAGTCAAAAATCATCTGGCTCACTACAAGTAAGCATTCTGTTGTAATAAGTGTATTTAACCACCAGGAAAAAAAATGAATATCAACAGCATTTTATTTATAGCTAGCTTTTGGCCTTTCAAAGTCCCTGTTTCCAGAACCCCTTACATTTTCTGCCCCATGAATTCTTAATGAGTTCCAGTTGAAAGTGCTACAGTTCCACATTCAGGCTATAAAAAACCTGAAAGGTATGTTTCCCCCCAACTTCCAGGATTTCTAGCTGATATAACCTCGTCTTTTTTCCCCTCCTCCCTCTTCACAAATGTTGGCAAATATGCTAGTACTTGGACCGACCCGCTATGTTTTTAAATCCTTTTAATCCTCTTTATAGTAACAGAAACATTTGAGGCTGATCTTTGAAGACTTTGTACAGTGAAGAACACCTGCAGCTCAGGGCTTTGTGCTAACAAACACTCAGTGTGAGTCTAATGCAGTCTGGCGTGCAAGAAGCCAGCCCCAGAATCCTCCTGGAGTAATGAGGGTCTCTCTTAACCTCTGACCTCTTCTCCCCTAGCTTAAACCTGTTCGTTCAAATGGCATCCTCGCCCTTTGACCCTCTCCAAATGACTCAATGAATTATTTAAGTGCCTATAAAAATGATTTGTTATTATGTCAGAAATCACAGACTCCAAGTCATAGAATCTCTGTGACTTCGAAGGCCTCTTGGTTCAAACTGGACCTGACCTCTTTTGTAGAGAAAATTCTATAGCATAGCAAGTAGAAATCTTTCAGGCTTTGCTTGAATATCTCAGGTGAGGGGGAATCCATTACATTCAAAATTATACATTATATCTCTAGTATAACTAATTGTCAGGAGGTCTTTCCCAACATCAACCCAAAATTAGTCTCTTTGCATCTTGTACCCATCGCTTCTGGTTCTGCTCTTTCAGGGAGAAAAATAAATGAAGAGCAACTTGAGAACTTCCTAATCAATAAGAATCCATGATTATTTTAGGCCAACTATGTCAGAGAAATCAAGGTGACTGGCTTGAACAGAAACTAATGATGAAGTAAAGCTTGCAACCAAGTATAATAAAAAGAAGAAGAAAGAAGAAGAAGAGGAAGGAGAAGAAGAGGAATAAGAGGAAAGAGAAGAAGAGAAAGAAGAGGAAGGAGGAGGAAAAAGAGGAAGAAGGAGAAGAGGAAGAAGAGAAAGAAGAAGGAGGAGGAGAAGAGGAAGGAGAAGGAGAAGAGGAAGAAGAAGAAGGAGAAGAAGAGGAGGAAGGAGAAGGAGGAGGAGGAAGGGTAGGAGGAGGAGGAAAGAGAGAAGGAGGAGAAGGAGAAGAAGGAGAAGAAGAAGGAGGAGGAAGAGGTGATGATGATGGTGATAAAGAAGATGAAGATGAAGAAGAGGAGGAGGAAGAAGAAAAAAAAAGGAGATGAAAAGAACAAAAGACTCACACATATAATGCTTTCAAGTTTACAAAGTAATTTAAAAACATAATTTCATGTTATCTTCACTATAACCATGGGAGGTAGGTGCTATTGTTATTCCCATTTTACAGATGAGGAAAAACAAAGGTTAAAGTGACTTGCCTGGAGTCATACAATTAGTAAATGTATAAGACTGGATTTGAACTCAGGTCTTCTCACTTCAGTGCTCTATCCATTGTGATACCTTGCAGTGTCATAATAAATACAAACTTCCACCTAGAGCTGATTCCTTACATTTTATGCACAAAAGACATTAAAGTAATGTTGTTTATAACTCCTTTGTCATCAATAGTTGGCTATTTATACGCTATTAGACATTTTGCTTCTTGAGAGCAGGGCTCTTAAAAATTTTTGAGGACTCAAAAGAGCTTTTGTTTATGTTGGTTATATTGATAAATAGTTGTCATATTAAAACTTAAAACTGATAATTGAATAATATTTAACTCATTTTAAAATCACCTTAATAAGCCCATTACATTTTAACACAAACAAAATATTTTGCATGTGAAAAATCACTACATTTTCCAAAACAAAAAATTCAAGAGAAAAATGTTATTGTTTTACACATTTTTTTTTGCAAATCTTTTAATGATTGGCTTAATAGAAGGCAGTTAGATTTTTCCATCTGTTTCTTTATTCATTCTGTTGTGATAGGTTGTTTTGGTTGAAGTCTTTGAAGAAAATTTATCCTCACAAAGTTATGTACTTGGAAAAGGCAGTCAGTATTGTTATTAAAATAATTTTGACCTTGCAGACCCCTAAATATATCTCTGAGTAGGCAGGAGTGCACAGAACCACTTTTAGAGAACCACTGCTATCTACTATGTCTATAACACCTGTGAAGCCTTTCTGATCATCTCACTAGGGATTAAAGAACAATAATGGTTAATGTCAAATTAAAACCCTAGGTAAGAGAAAATAGTGAGAGGGCACTTAGCTGAGCTCAATAAGTTCAGTTACCAAGTTCAGGAGAATTTCCTTCCACAGAACTTGTGAACAGAAATACACTAAAATGCTGTTAACAACTTTTGGGGAAAAAATATAGAAAATAGGAAGAAGAATTGGAGAAAGGTGCTTTCAAGTTACAAAGAAAGGTTAATTTTGAAACTTATAGGCCTATGAGCTAAACTCTGAGACCTAAAAAATATTGGAAGCTATTAAGAGATCAGTTTTGAACATTTAAAAGATATACTTACTTTGACATACATTAGATATTAAGATGTAGGCTGAGTGAGAAATATATATATATGCGTAATGTATGTATATATATATATGTCGCTGTGTGCATATATATGTATACAGGTGTGAGTATATATGTATATATGTGAGCATATGTATACATATATGCATATGTGTGTACACACATATGCCAGTTCAGAATTGGTTAAAGAACCAGATCCAAAAAGTAGTGATTAATGGGACAGAATAGTTATTGTTAAGTATTTCAAGGATTGTCATGTATAAAAGAAGATTAGTTTTGCTTGACTCCAGGAGGTAGAACTAGGGGCAAAGGGTGGAGGTTACTGAGAGGCTGATTTTTATTCTATTTGAACTGCTCAAAGTGAAGTGGGTTGCCTCATAAGGGAGTGAATTCCCTGTCACTAGCAATTTTCAAGCAGAGGCTACAAGACCTGTTCTCAGGGTGTGTCCAAAAAAAAAAAAAGATTCCTGGTCAAGATACAACCACAAGAACTACAATGATGATGATGATGATGATGATAGTTAACTTTAGAGTTTACAAAGCACTTTACAAATAATATATTATCCTTGCAACAACCATGGGAAGTCAGTGCTACTCTTTTTCCCATTTTACAGATGAGGAAATTGAAAAAATACAGACAGAAGTTAAGTGATTTGCCCACAGTTTTACCATTAGTTGGTCTCTGAGGCCCTTTCCCACTCTTACTTTATGCACCCATTTACCCCAAGGATAATTATATATTATTATATAATTTATGGATGCTTAGCCTCACTGATTAAACATTTCCTTTTGAATGAATGGGCACATGTCCCTGATTTATGAAAGCTAGATTTAAGAAAATCTACATTTTTTTAAAATGATAAATCTTAGGCTTAGAGAGAGAGTGGTAGTGATAAAGATAACTATGGATCTCATGAAAGAATTTACCCTGTTGTTGTTGCTGATGGGCAGGGAGGTGACTCAGTGGATAGAGTGCCAGGTCTGGAGTCAAGAAGATCTGAATTCAAATCTGACCTCAAACATTTGCTATGTGACCCTGGGCAAGTCACTTAACCTGTTCTCCTCACTTCTTCATCTATAAAATGAGCTAGAGAAGGAATGACACTCCAATATCTTTACCAAGAAAACCCCAAATGGGGTCATGAGCAGTTACCAAGAAGATTCAAGAGACTCCTTTAAATAGGAAAATCTCCTGACAAGTTTTTAAAATGCAACTTACAGATATTTTTTTAATGGAGTCTATCCAGTACACCCTCCAGTAAGACTTTACTCTGATATCTAATGGCTGATGACTTGGGTTCTCCAAGACTATGCCAGTAGAACACAAACTCTAGAATGTCTTACCATACTCCTGAGGTCAGAGATTTAGTTAGTGCTACAGGGAATCTCACAAGTCATTTAATCCAACCCTCTCATTTTACAGATGAAGATATTCAGTTCCAGAATTAAGTTTCAAAAGCAAGACTTATACCCATGTCCAAACAGAAAACCTTCAAGTTTAACTTTGGCAAAGAAAAAAAAGTCCCAAACTAGGTGTCTATACTCTCAGAACCAGACTACATTTAGAAGAGATAATTACTAGCAGGATAGCCCTTAAGGGATTAATTACTTGGCCACAGCAATTCAAAAGCACTGTCAACTGGGGCATAGGAGGCATTATAACTTTCTTCAGATACTCCTTTCTTCAGGGGAAGGAGTATCCATACCACTACATTTTCTGAAGCAATAATGATAACAATAATAATAAATAATACTTATGTGGTACTTTAAATTTTGTGAAATGCTTTGTATGATATAGGCACTATATGTATTATCATATTCTTTTTGCAGATGAGGAAACTGAGACTTAAAGAGATAGAGAAGATTGTCTGTAATTACATTGCTACTAAATGGCAGAGGTGAGATTTTAACTTGGGTCTTCTTGATTCCAAATTCAATATTCAAAGATTTAGAGAAGTGTAAAGTTTGAAGAGACCTTAGCAGCCTTCTAGTCTAATCTATAGCCCAAAGGAGTCCCTATTTTAACATACTTGAGAAGGGATAATCCAGAATCTGCTTGAATATCTCCAATGTAAAAGAACCCTCCTTCCTCGATTTGCAGCCCTGTAATGGGAATGCAAATTTGGAAGATCTTCCCTGCCCCTAGGCTAAAGTGCACCTAAAGCCTGGGGTGGGAGGCTTGTTTTTCAGAAGATACTTTTTGATTGGCCAGTGGGTCCAAAAGGTTGTTACATTCTCTGAGCCAGGAGAAGGCTATATAAGCCCTGA
>NW_027187317.1:3865322-3869417 GCF_028583685.1 Petaurus breviceps papuanus | reverse complement strand
CCCCCGGCTTTGAAAAACCCAGATGTGGAAACCCAGATGTTGACTGGGTATGGATGTAATGGTTGGACAGTTTGGAAATCTCTCTACTTGATCTGTTTCTGTCTTGATAATTCTGCCTGTATACTTTGAAGTTCGGGGTGCTGACCTTTTCCCTTGAACAAGGTAAACGGTATATGTCTGACTGATTAAAGTAAGCTTGTTAACCCATTTTGAGTTGCTTTCCTTTAACAAAGCAGATCCAAGAACCTGTATGGGCAGCCACCCTGAGGACGCTTGGGGTGCTTGCTGCTACAAGCCCCCAGTGGCAGACAACCTACACCCTTCTTAGTTGGTTATATTTTCAGGAAGTTTTTCCTAACATCAAGTCACATGCCTTTGTGCATCTTCTCTTCTCTAAACTAAACATTTCCAATCCCTCTACTCAATCCAAATATCAAATGTAATCAAAGCCTTTCACTTTGCTGATTGTCCTCTGTATACAGTTTATCAATGTAGTGCTTAAACTGTGGGCTCCAGAATGAACATGATATGTTAAATATGATCTGCCCAGAGCAGAGCCCAAAGTACAGAACAGATATTCTATCTGTAATACCACAGTGCCTTCCCATAATAAGAATACTTTAAAAATCTAAAAGTTTGAATATGTATGAAACTCTGCCTGGGTGCTAGGAGAGTGATAGGCATTCAGTAGGGAGTCAACAAATATTTGTTGACTGATTAAACTACATCTTTCAACATTCCTAAACAAGAAGTGCCTTAGAAGGAAAAGCATCTTATAGTCCAATTCTTTTGGAATTTCACCAATGGAATCCCCCAGTGGCTATAAACTGAGGAACATCTAACTAGAAAAGACATGTTATGTATGAAGGGAGGGGAATGGTACCCTACACGGCCTGCTAATGGTTTAGAAAAGATTGAGTATGAAGACTGGCAGCTGTGGTAAAAAGAATGAAATAGCTTTTCTGGGAAATTGAGTGGCTCACCTCTGTGTATCACAGTGGGGAAGGTAAGTCCTTGGGAAAGGAGTGTTGGTGAGAGAATGGAGTTAGCTGTGAGCCAGTTCAAGCCTTAAACCATTTAATCTGGGGTTCCAGATTTATTTATCTGCATTACTATTCTATTGAAAGTTAGACTTATTATTTGGAAGGTGCAGGACAAGAACGAAAGAGAAATTGGAAGCTTACACAAACATATGATCTCATAACCCAGTGGTTTGATAATTGATAGTTATATTACCCCTCTCACCCTATGCCCACCCCTCCCACCAGATTGTCTGGCTGTGGATGTAGGTTTTTCAAAAGCTTTATTCCCATTATTGCTACTTTTATGTATGTGCATGCATATGTAAATACACTTGTGTATATACATGCATGCTTGCATACATATGTATATGTATCCACACACATACACAACACACCTATATACATGCATATAGATACATGTATATTTGTATATACATACATATGTATGTGTGTATACACATACATATGTATATGTGTATACACATGTATGTAGCTTAAACAGTGGTCCCAAAACTGAGGCAAAATCAAATATGCCAAATCTTATCTGACCAGAGAAGATCTATATGTAGAAATACACTATCTATAGAGATAGATGCTATTTATATGTATGTGTAAACTTTGCAGTATGGATATAAAAATACAAGAGAAGTTCACTTACCTTGGCAGCATACTTTCCACGGATGTCCACATAGATAATGAGGTTGATACACATATTGTCAGAGAGAGCTCTGTCTAGAAGGCTCCAAAGGAAATTGTGGGAGAGAAGAGGTATTAGGCTGCATAACAGGCTGAAGGTCTACAGAGTTGTTGTGCTGACTGCATTATTGTATGTCTGTGAACCTGGACAGTCTACCAGTGCGATGTCCGGAAACCTAATTGCTCCTATTTGAATTGTCTTAAGAAGATTCTGAAGATCACCTGGCAAAATAAGGTACAAAACACAGAGGTCCTTTCTCAAACTGAGCTACCAAGCATTCAAACACTATTGCAGATGTGCAACTCCAATGTTGCACATGTTGTACATGTTGCACATGGCCATGTTGTTTGAATGCCAAATACATGTTTGTGTAAAAGACTATTTTGCAAGGCAAGTGCTTACATGGAGGTCAGAAGAAGGGGTACAAACACACTTGAGGTCTTTCTGAAGAACTTTGGAATCAATTGTGAGGCATGGGAGACACTGGAACAGGACCACCCAGCATCGCATGTCCACATCAAAGAAAGAGCTGTGCTCTGTGACCAAAGTCAAATCATAGTATCACAAAGGAAACATGAAATAAGCAAATTTAGAGACATTTCCATCACAAATGTTCTAATGAACTATTTGTGTACTACCTGTAGTAGAACCTTCTGGGTTTGTATTGGAGCAATCACCCATGGTTAAACATAATGTACCTTGGCCACAACATTGTGATGTCATTGGTTCTCCTTGAGTTTGAAGGACAAACAACAGTACAACATAGACATACATTACATAATATGCTGTTGTTCAGTCATATCTGATTCTTCATGTCACCATTTTGGGTTTTCTTGACAAACATTCTGGAGTGGTTTGTCATTCCTTTCTCCAGCTCATTCTACCAATGAAGAACTGAGGCAAACATGATTAAGTGACTTGCCCAGGGCCATATAGGTAGTAAGTGTCTGAGGCCAGGTTTGAACTTGGGAAGATGAGTCTTCCTGACTCCAAGCCCCATGTTCTATCTTTTGCATTATCTAGCTGTCCCAGTACTATATGATACATATAATATCTGTGATGTAGAACTATACATAGTACATATGTGGGGGGATGAATAGAAAGAAAGATGGAGAGAGAGAGACAGAGACAAAGAGACAGAGAGAGACAGAAACAGAGGGAGACAGAGACAGAGAGATGGAGAGAGAGACAGAGACAGAGAATGTGGAGTGGACTCAGAGTCCACCCCTAACACACCTTGCACACCTTTGCTATATGACCCTGTGCAATCAATATTCTAGACAACTATTCAGTGCTATAAATTATAGAGAAAGGTGTTGACCTGAACCAGCATAGGGAGTTTCCTTACTCAGGAGAACTCTGTAAAAATGAAATCACAGGTCCAGTCTCTTCCCCCCCCCCCCTGCCTCTCTCTCTCTCTCTCTCTCTCTCTCTCTCTCTCATACACACACATACTCTCATTCCCTCTCTGTATATATAAGTTATATTAATATTTATAATAATTATATGATATAGGTATATATCCTATGTATAATAACATTTATATTATGATTTATAGCTACAAAGTACTTTCCTTGTAACAATACTATCAAGTGGATAATACGCATGTTATTTTCCCCATTTTACAAATTAAAAAAAGATTTGAGATTAAATAACTTCATGAAGGCCAAAAACTTTATAAATCCTAATCTGATTCTACTTCCATGAATAGTGAATGAAGTCATTAATGGAAATTTTTAAGGTTTGTAGAGTACTTGACAGATATTTTCTCTTAGAACAATTCTGTGAGATGGATACTATAGGTATTATTATCTTCATCTTACAAGCAAAGAAGAGCAGTTCTCAGAAAGCAGTTAAGTAATGTCACCCTTGATCATAAATGGAGCAAATGATAAGAGGTAAGACTTTAATCTATGTCTTCCCTACCCGAAGTCCATTCTTCTATTTCTTCTATCTACAAATCCATGCTGTCTCTCTGTCAATAAAATGAAAGACGGGTCTTTATGCTTCCAAAACATAGTGTCACATTTAATTTTCCATTGAATAGAGAGGAGAGTGTATAAGGATATTGAAATACCCAGGCAATTCGCAAACCTCAGCTGAAGTCTTTGCTTCAATCTCTTTCCTTTTTACATCTTTTCCTAGAGTCTTTAACTGATAACAAAAAGAATAGATTAGGTTATTTATATTTTCTTCCCTCAACCACCTTCTGCTTGGGGTGGGGGCTGGGTGGATGCAACAAGGTGTGATGGAAAAAGACTAAGATAGGACTCGGGACTTCTGGGTCTTGCTCTTGTTTCTATTAATATTGCTACTGCTGATATAGTGGTGATGATGATGATGATGGTGATGGTGGTGATGACAACGATGACGACA
>NW_027187317.1:3834848-3865312 GCF_028583685.1 Petaurus breviceps papuanus | reverse complement strand
GTGATGATGATGATGATGATGGTGATGGTGGTGATGACAACGATGACCACAATGGCAATGATGATGATGATGGTGATGATGATGATGGTGATAAAGTGATATTTAAATAGAGCTTCAAAGTTTGCAAAGCTTTTAAGAAAATTACTTAATTGATCTGAGCTTCAGTTTCTTTATCTCTATGTACCTAGTTTCTTAGGGGCAGCTAGGTGGCCCAGGTGATAGAACAGTGGGCTTGGAACCAGAAAGACATCTTCCTGAATTCAAATCTAGTCTCAGGTACTTGTGTGACCGTGATCAAATCACAAGTTTATTTTCCTCAGTTCCTCATCTATAAAATGAATTGAAGGATACAGCAAATCACTCCAGTATCTTTTCAAAGAAAAAGTCCCACATAGGGTCACAGAGAGTAAGACATGACCTAAAAATACTGTAATCACCACCTAGTTATTTACATTTTACTCCTCCATTAGATTGTAGGTTCCTTAAGGACAAGGATTTTTTTTTATGTTTATGCCTAGCACCTAGTGCATTACCTAGTGAGCATCTAATAAATGTTTATTGATTAATTGACATATAAAATTCAGAAACTGGTCTGAGTGATGCCCACCCTTTTCAGCAAATGAGGACTACTTCTAAACATAAAATATTCCTCAGATCTCTTCCTTTATAATAGTAGTAGTCATATTTAGTCAGCTAAGTGGGGCAGGGGATAGAGTTCTGGGACAGGAATCAGGAAGACTGAGTTCAAATCCAGACTCAGACATTTAGTAGCTGTGTGACCCTGGGCAAGTCATTTCCACAGTTAAGGAGTTAGCAAATTTCCCTACTATAGGCAGAAATCAGTAACCCCTTCACGGCATCCCTAATTTACCATCCACCATCTGCTGCCTTTGCTCCTGCTCACATGCTAGTAAAGAAAGCTGGAGAAAATCACTTGCTGACTGGACACAGTACAAATTTATATTATGTAATCTCTACTTGGCCCTCACCATAGCAAGGTAATCCTTTTACACCTCTCTAATTGACTCACTATCACACTCAATACAACAGCTTTTCCAAACCTTTTCATGCCTCTTCAAACCCCCAATCCCTCCTCCTCTCACCCTCTCAGTTGAGACCCTTGCCTCATATTTCAATGAAAAAAATTGAAGCCATTTGCCAAGAGCTCCCTTTTCCCCTCCTTTTTCCTCCCTTTTCTTCCTCATCTCATATAACAGATGCCTTGGATCATTATCTCAGGCTTTGCCCCCATTTCACAAGCACAGGCCCACCCCCAGAATACAATTCAGTGACACTGGCCTCCATGCTATTCCTCAAACACTCACACTCCAGACATAGACATTGTCACTGACGGGCCCTCATGCCCGGCGTGCTTGCCCTCCTCACCTCTGCCTTCGGCCTTCTGGATCTCCTGGCTTCTTTCAGGTCCTAGTTAAATTTCAGCTTTCTGTAAGAAGACTTTCCTGATCCTCCTTCATTAGAATTTCTTCTTTTGATTATCTCCATTTCATTCTACATATATCACATTTGCATACAGGTATCTCTCCATTAAATTGAGCTTCTGGAGAAAAAGCACTAGCTTTTGCCTTTCCTTGTATTCCCAAGGCTTAGCAAAGTGCCTGGCATATAGTAGGTGCTTAATAAATGTTTATCATGCCAAATCACTTATAACAATAATGATAGTTAGCATTTATATAGTGCTTTAAGATTTGTAATATATACACATGCATTTATACACACACCTATATATATATATATATATATATATATATATATATATATACACACATACACATATACAATTTATAAACTCATTTAATTTTCACCACAACCCTGTGAGGTTGGCACAGTCATCCCCTTTTTTTACAGATGAGGATACTAAAGCTTTGAGAGATCAGATGACTTAGGGCTACTGGATTATCACAGGGTTACTTCTTGTTCAGTCATTTAGTCATGTCTAGCTATAGCACGCCAATACCGTCCATGGGATTTTCTTGGCAAAGATGCTGGAGTGGTTTGTCATTTCCTTCTCTCAGAGTTGTTATTTGTTGTTGTTAAGTCATTTTTCAGTCTTGTCCAACTCTTCATGATCCCATTTGGGGTTTTCTTGGCAAAGATACTGGAGTGGTTTGCCATTTACTTCTCCAACTCATTTTACAGATGAGGAAACTGAGGCAAATAGGGTTAAGTGACCTGCCCAATGTCACATAGACAGCATGTGTCTGAAGTCATATTTGAACTCAGGAAAATGAGTCTTCCTGACTCCAGGTCCAGTGCTCAGTTTACTGAGCCATCTAATTGTCTCCAAAATGATTTATATAACAATTCCTATGTACCAGGAACTATAGTAAGCACTTTACAATTATTAAGTCATTTAAGCCTCACAACAACCCTTGGCACTATATACCACTATTATCTCCATTTTAAAGTTGAGGAAACTGAGGCAAACAGAGATTAAATGACTAAGTGCTTGAGGGAAAATTTGAACTCCTGTCTTCCTAACTCCAGGCCTGGACTGTGCCTCCTAGTTGCTCCCACAGGGTTATTATAGGGTAGTTAATATCTAACGTAAGATTTAACCTTGAATCTTTCTACCTTCAAGCATGACACTAACAAGACGACTTCAGAGATTGGAAGTTGAATCTAAATGATAAATAAATCATAAATTGGATTTTAAATAGGGGATCTTAGATATCTTGTAGTAACTTCAAGGAATTTTGGGTGCCAAAGCCCATAGGTTGCAAGGACTTGTTTAAGATAATTTCTAAATTCTATGAACCTATGATTCTAAGCAGTAATGATTAACAAACTGGCAAAGAAAGAGATCAAGAAGCAGAAGGAGGTAGGGGCAGCTAGGTGGCATAGTGAATAGAACACTGGCTTTGGAGTCAGGAGGACCTGAGTTCAAATCCAGCCTCAGACACTTGACACTTGCTAGCTGTGTGACTTTGGGCAAGTCAACCCCAATTGTCCTCCAAAAAGCAAAAAAATAAAAAGAAGCAGAAGGAGGAAAAACAAGGGCCAAGAGAATGCATACACTGAATCAGTGGTCTCTAATTCATAAAGACCCCACTAGTTTGTGTGATCTCAGAGGTCAAATTGATCAGAGCAGATTTTGTTATTACCAAAATGTCACTATTTTAGTTCATATATACACTTGGTAGTGGTTGTGGCCAACTACTTGTGGACAATCAGCTTTGCCTGGTATAAAGAACTTAATTTCAGTATTAAAGAAATTAGGAAGGAAAACTTACAAATCACTGGGCTCACCTTGTATAGTTCAAAGCATCATCTCTGTCTGAGCAGAGGAAGCTTAGGAAGACAGAGACCCAGAATTTTTTCCCCCAAATACAAAAAGAAGGTGAAGAATTTGAAGAACACAAACGAGAGAAAGACAGTGGTGGGAAAGGAAAGACTGTCTATTTGCTCACCTTTGCTCACCCCTTCTTCCTCTCCATTGTTGTCTTGGATACATCCAATTTCTTCTCCCCTGGGTCCAATCAACGGCTGACCACATCTGTTCAATTGGACTTATACGTCATTTTGGTTTTGGAATATAGGCAAATATGCACTTAGTTTCTCCTCAAGCCAAGAGGTTGCTCAATGTTTAAGGCTTGTGGCCTGTAGAGAGCCAGGAAACATGGAACAATGGTATCAGGACAGGGAACTGAGCAATATTGGGGATTAAGTTTCCATCCATCCACATGCCCATGGGCTGTTCTTATGACCTCCTGATAACTGGGGTCAAACCACCCAACAAGCAAAAGCTCACAGCAAAGCAGGTCCTAATGATACCTTTGTGCAATGAGGAAAGGCCCCCTGCAAACACTGCACCTAATTGGGTAATTAATTCAGGTAGCTTCCCCCCAGGAGTTTGCAACAACTATCATTATCTCCTTTTCACAGGTGAAGAAAACAGCCGAGGGAGGTGAAAGTTTTTGGCCTCAGGACTTGAAAGCCCAAAGGAAGCCTCAGGAAGACAACTAAGCCCTTGAAAGGATATGTGTCAGCATGGATGGTTGCTGAACAAAAGAAATTACAGGGGGAAACAGAAATCACCTTAAATGACTCAAAGTTACCTGGGGAGATTTTGAAATGGCAAGAAGAGATGTAAGTACACACATTTGGAAGGGGTTATAAGCTGGGGACTCGGAGAGGTTGGTTTCTAAAACTTCCCACTGTCTAATCCTTGAAATTTTCAACAATTAAGGTAGAAGGAGAGGAATTTCAAGATTGGATTTCTCTCTGCAGGGAGAGGCCAAGTTAGATGGGCATCTGTGCCCAAAGTAGCCACATTGAAGCGGCCAAGATTGTATCTACATGACAACAAGTAATTCATATGAAAGTGAGAAAACAACAGCTCTTTCTGTTGGCCACTTATCTGCCTGACATGTAATGTGGCCAGAGTAAATGAGGTCACACTTTCCATCTGCTTAGCTGGGTATCTATGAAAGTAGAGACAACTAGAGTAATAGAAATATTTAGAACTCTGAATAGATATGACTTCCTTTAAGTCAGGACAGCATTTCTTTCAACAAAGGATTACAATACACATTTGAAACCTGACAGATGGAGACGAGTCTTAATGAAACCCCAAAGTGGGGAAAGTAGAAGTTTACTGAGCCTCCCCTCTCTAGCCTCAAGAAGAAGAGGAGAACAAAAAACAAACAAAAACCCTAACAGAAAAGAACAAAACAAAACAAAAAACCCCAAACATTCTGCAATGTAGAAAAGTGAGACGGGTGGCAAGGCAATACAGCAATAAATGCTAAATTGGGCATGGGGGGGTCGGGGGTGGGCTTACTAATGACCTTGGGAAAGTCATTTAGCTTTCTTGAGCTTTGGCTTCCTCACCTTTAAAAGAGGGATAGTGATAATATTTTTACGATCTTCCACACAAGATTGTTGTAAAGAAAGTATTTTACAAACCTAAAAATGCTATAGGTATGTGAATTATTAGAAAAGGATTATGGGTACCTTGCCCAATCTCTTTTTTTCTTGGTCTCTCTCAGGATGGATTGTGATCTATGTAGGTGGAGGGAGAACTCATATGGACAAAGTTACACATCTTTTAAATTTCTTTGCAAATGGAGCCTGATTACTCTCATGTGAAGCAGCATGGTACAGTAGAAAAACGTCTAGAATTTGGAGTCAGAGGATTTAGATTTAAATAGTGGCTCTGTTACTGGCTATCTGTGTGACCTTAGGCAAATCCCTTAACCTCCCTAAGACTGAGTTTCCACGTCTATTAAATGAACCTCTAAGGTTCTTTCCAGCCCTATATTTATGATTTTATGACTAGTCTTCCTTTAAGGACCTCTCCAGCTATTTTCTTAGAATCAATGACATTAGCTATCCATTTGTTTGTTTTTTGTTTTCTGTAGAGGAAGCAGGCTACAGAGCAGTACATAAGTAAGGACATGGTAAGCAATAGTGTGTTTCAATTGCTTAGTCTTTTCAGTCATGTTTGACTCTTCATGATCCCATTTGGGGTTTTCATGGCAGAGATACTCAAGTGGTTTTCCATTTCTTTCTCTAGCTCATTTTACAGATGAGGCAACTGAAGCAAACAGGGGTACGTGACTCACCCAGGGTAACACAGCTAATAAGTGTCTGGGGCTAGATTTGAATTCAGGTCTTCCTAACTCTAGGCCTCAAACTCTATCCACTTTGCCACCTAGCTTCCCAGCAATAGTAAAAGATAATGGAAGCAAAAAAAGACTATGTATCTTATCATTGTATCTAGCTATTTGCGTTTACCCAGTTAAGGAAATGGGTATGAGAGAAATTAAAAAGTTAAAGCCAGAAGTCATTCAGACTGGCCCCTTCATTTTTAAAAGTGAGGAAATCAACTTTCCAAGTGAACACCAAGTGACTTGCTCAGGGTAATGTGGTAGAGTTAGGACCAGGGTAGAGTTGATAACAAAGCCTAGTTTTCCTGATTCCTGGTTCAGTTTTCTTCAAGTTGTTGAGTCTTACGAAATTTGGTGACAATAATGAAAATGCAATGGGCCAATGATTTTTATAAGCTATCTTCAAGTTTAAGTCCAAATACAAAGAAACTATAAGATGAAGAAATGTTTGCTCTCTTTTTAAAAACGATTAGATAAGAAAGTAAAAGCATTTTGGAATCCAAGGCTCATTTATTTTTTTGCTATCCATGTGGAGACAGCCTGAGGAAAATCACATGTGAAGAAATGCAAACCCAGAAATGACCTTTCTGGTTATGAATTGGTACAAATTCTGGGGCCAAGCCTCTGAAGAAAAAAAAAATGGAGCAAAGGGTAGAAACTCCTGAGAGTTGACTGTTTGTTCTCTTCAGAGGTATTGGATTATAGTGGTCATTTGCACTTAACATGATGGGAGCTCTTTTCACAGATGTAAAATTTTCTCTACATTTCAATTGTTGTAAACAGTATGTGCAAATAGTCAGAAAAGAGTGAGTATAAGCCAAAACAAAGAATCTTGGAGTCCAAGACTGAGAAATCCTAAATATTCAAAGTTGGACTGGAGCAGAGGAACAATTAATTCTTGTCCAAAGGGCAGATGGAGAACATGTGGGGTCCCCAAGTTAATTGGTAAAGCTTTACTGAGGTTTGATTCCATGTTGGCCATTGTCTTAGGCTTTATAGGGAACTTAAGTAGAAGCAGAAGACATGGCCCCTGCTCTCTAGAGATTTAATGATAGGAATTAGTATTATCTCCCTCTTGAAATTATTTTATATGTATAAATATATATACATATACATTTGTATTTATACATAAACATAGAATTTTACATATGAGGGTCTATGTTCATGTCATAGGCCCTCAGTAGAATGCAAAAATTTTAAATCCTTTGTTATATGAATGAGATGGTTACTTGAAAGGTGAAGGGGATAAATAGGGTATAAATTCAAGCTATATAAAATAAAAGGTAACACAAAATTTATCTTAAAAAAAGCTGTAAATTATTTGAGTGCAAGAATGGTTTGTGTATCCACAGTGTTTTCCACATACTAGGTATTTAATAACCATTTGTTGGAATCATTAACCAAAATGCAGACATAAAGTGACTTAAAGTTTTTTCCTTCCTTTCATTAAGTAAATATGAACATCTACAAACGATACTAAACCTCAATAGAAGCAGTATGGCCTAATAGTTGAGGCATTGGGCTTAGAGTGAGGAAGTCCTGAGTTTAAGTCCCAGTTTAAACACTTGACTAGTTATGTGGCCCTAGACAAGTCACTTAACCTCTCTATGTCTCAGTTTCCTTATCTGTAAAATGAGGAGGTTAAATGTGATGGTTTCTAAAATCTGATGCACCTCTAAAACCATTATTCTAAGCCTAGAAGAAGCATTTTGGTGGGGATTCTGTAACTCAGAGGTCATATGACCTTAGGGAATAATAATAAATAAATAAAATTTAAAAACAAAGGTATTTTTAGTTCTTTGGGTGATGCGGAATGAAAGGAGAAACAATTTCCATGGCCTGACACCACTGGAAATTCTGCCTGATGGTCCAAGGACATGGGAACTTATGCAGGCTACTTCTTGGAGGTTGCCCAACCCTGACACATTCCCCTTCTATAGTATTCAAATGCCAGTGCAATCTACATGATTTCTCTCATCTGAGGAAAAGGTAGTGGAGGAGGGGTTTGTGGGGAAAACTGGGCCAGAAGAACGATGAACTCTGATGTGGAAAGAGTCCACTAAAAATTAGACTGAAACTCTGAGTTCACTTTATATCACCAAACAACTCTTGACAATTCTTGCTCATTATCCACTTTAATAAGGCATGGAAATGAAGGCTCACTATGAGACTAGTGGAAAGTTTTCATTTTATGCTTCATGAACATTTCTTGGCATAACGAAAGAACTCTTTGAATTTTTTTAAGCCTCATTTTCTTCATAAAAACTTTCACACCATGCCGCCCAAAGACTTCCAAAGAAATTGGGCCTATTAGCTGACCTTGGGACTCTAGGGACTCCCGGTAAGAAGGATGAGGAAGGGGAAGATTTAAATTGTTTTTTTCCTATAAAGTAATTATAAAATGTGTTAGCTTGGGGTGGAGGAGGAGAGAGGAAGGTGGAGACGTCCATAAGAAGTAGCATCTTTTACTTTTTCTTTTTTTTTTTGCTTTTTGGATGGGGAAGGCAGGGCAATTGGGGTTAATTGACTTGCCCAAGGTCACACAGCTAGTAAGTGTTAAGTGTCTGAGGTCAGACTCGAACTCAGGTCCTCCTGACCCCAGGGCTAGTGCTCTATTCACTATGCCACCTAGCCGCCCCAGTAGCAACTTTTTCAATAAAAAGATGTTGGTCTGAATAGAAGGGAATTCCAGCAAATCTGAGCAATCAACTTAGTAAGTGAGAATAAAGGCAGGAGAAGTTATAGACTTAACTTTCCCGATTTACCATTCAAGTCTGCACCCTTGGTCCTAAAGACACTACCTGGTACAGGAAAATTGTAAGCAGGTTATGATGAAACTGAGATCTATTTGAGAAAAGTAAGGAAACTGATGTTGAAGAAGGCTAGCTTTAGTCATCCTGTGGTCAATAAGCGTTTATTCATTGCCCATTATGTGATAGGCACCGTGCTAAGCTCTGGGGATACAAAGGGAGGCAAAAGACAGTTCCTGCCCAGGAGAAGCTCACAATCTTCTTTAAAGATATGGCTACAAAGTAATGTAGCTAATTTGTTAACAAGTGTATTCCAACTTCTGCGTACAAAGGATAGCAATCTCCTTCAAAGTAGTCCCTTGAATGTTGGCAATACCTTTTTGCTTATTCTTGTGATGGGATCATTTTTCAAAACATTTTTTGGGGGGAAGGTTCTTTTAGAATTTCTTCAACCAGTCATCTAACAAGTATTTATTAAGTGCTTATTATGTTTTAGGCAACATGGGTACCTCTGAGTATACAAATATAAGAGAGATGGTTCTGTGCCACTACCTCAACAATTACAGAAGGCCCAGACTTCTATATCAAATCAATTAGAGATATGAATTAGGTGTGAACAAGACCTAGCCATCTCCACTGAATCAATAGAAAACTAATCAGACATTCAATCAATCACACAGGCTTGTATTAAAAAAAAAAGTCTAGCTATTCCGTTCAGATGCCTGGCAGTTTAGAAGAGAGGGCAATTCTAACTGAGTTCTTGAAAGAGAATTACTTTGCCCCCCTGATCAGAAGATGACCCTATGAATTCTGAATGAATTAGCTGGCATCAGTTGCCTTCTCTGTAAAATGAGGGGGTTGGACTAGATGACCCCTTCGGACACTAACATTCTCTGATTCTGTGACCATCTCATTCCCTATGCCCAGAATGCACTCTCCCCCCCGCCCCCTCCAACATTTGGACCTGCTGAAATCCCATACCATCACTTTAGACCCAGCTCATATCTTAAGAGCAAGTTGAGTGATAAATACCTCTTTGGATCAAAAGCAAAATTTGGTCCCCCAAATTTTTTTAACAACAACATCATTATTCTATATACTCTCCTTATAAGGACAAGCCTAGGCATGTTTGTTCAAAAATCGTGTTTGTTGCTTCTATAGTAATAGCAAGCAAAAGTTTGTCTCACTTTTCTTTCTTTAAGACAAGTACTTTCATACCATCTGTATTTCCTAATATTGAGAGGAAGCAGAAATGCTTAAATATCATGGGGATAAATTATTTTCTTATTTCTTATATACTTAGAAATCATGGAAGTATCCAAAGAAATTCTCTTCTAAGCTATTCCCAGACTGATTGAGTCTGTTACAGAAGCTCAGAGTAGAAAATGGCATTAAAAAAATGAGGTAAAGGATTTCTAGCTAGGGTACCCTTAACAGTTATGGGATCTTGGGCAAGTCACTTAAAAAGTATTGCATTTTTCTCATGTAGGGTTGGACTAGACTATGGAGAAATATTTTAAAGATGAGGAAGGATTTTCAGATTGGATCTTGAAGGGAGGAAACAGGGAGAAGTTCATCTAGGGAAAGTGTGCTTAATATAAGGAAAATTGTAATCCTGAGGTCTCTTTGTATAGTCATAATACCTCCCAAAATCAGTAGGAATGTCATTTGCCTGAATCAGTTAAAATGGCATTAGAAAAGGTATTCAAAAATAAGGGACTGAGGGTTTAACCTGTCCTGGATGAATAGAACACATAGCTCTGTAGGCATAAAGAAGTCTTTCTGTAGAAATAAAATGGACTATTTTCATTATACTTGCCCATTTGAAAGAAGAAATAATCATTTACCCATGCTAATGAAATGCATATTTCAAGATTATATTATTATACTAGAGGAATTAAAAAAAAACACAATACACTACCTCTTTTTTGAAGGAATATTGTCTGAAATATCTAGATAATTGGAGCATGTTTTGACCTGAATTAGTCAGATAATTACTTCAATTTTTCCTACTTGTACACTATAGATCTGAGCTAGAACAGGTTAAGTATAGTTCTAATTTAGAGTAGGAATTGTTCACAATACTTAGGCTACAGACCCTCATTCCCTGTATCATCTTAAGCAAGTCATTTCATTTCTTTGAGTGTCTGTTAGTTCATCTGTAAAATGAAAGGATTGGCCTAAACAACTCCAAAAGTTGACTTCCAGGTCTAACACTATGATCATATAATCTTTTGGCATCACTAATACTTGTTTATATGTATGTTTTCCTTGCATTTCTTCCCCCTCCCCCAAGATTATTCTCCTCCTTTTCCCCCTTTTCTCTGGTAGATCCATACCAAGCTAAATAGACTTGTTGTGACAAAGCAAGGTGGAGAGTGAGGTCCTAAAAAAAAGTAAGTAGAACATCAGTAATGCTTTAATTTCCATGTTTCAGCATTATGCAAGCCTGCTGCTTATGAATTTCAACATAACCTTGAAACATCACCAAATTTAATTTTCCTCATGCATCAACCAGTAGTAATTGGGCACTGCCTCCTGCTGCTGCTGGCATTTCTGTCGCTGCCTCTCTTTCTCTTTCATTCTCTCTTTCATTCTTCTTGGCAGCTGCAGAAGTGAGATGCCAAACTCCTGTGTTAGATTTTTCCACTTGTATTATCAGAACCTGGGTTGAGGCCATGGCTCAGGCCTTGGCAACCCCTGGAATTGAACTGTGTCTCTGAAGCTTAGTGGAAGGTGGTATAGCTGGTTCTCCAAGCTCACCTTGACTGCTGAGATGACATTTCCTTGGCACCCACTTCCTTAGGTAGTCAGTCTCTTGAACTTGTAACTCGCAGCAATCCCTGACTTGCATGCACCAAGGCACTGATTCAAAATGGCATCTGTAGAGAGTGTTGAGATGCTCAACAGGAAATAATATGGTTATTCTGTACTCCAGCTGATTCCTTTTGTACTTATTAATAAATATCTTGGTTTCTATCTGTACAGACTTCCTCAGGGATTGTTGTTAGGGGCTGAACAGACTGTCTGGCACGCCACAGACCTCTCAATTTTGATGGGAAGATGGAGAGAGATGGTGGTAGATTTTGAAGGGACTATGAGTCAAAGAGTCAGACGCAATTGAAATGACTGAACAACAACAAAATATACACACAGTAAATACAGAAAATTTGTATGAGAAGCACTAACAGCTGGCTGGCATCAAGAATGGCCTCATATAGGCAATGTTTGAGCCGAGCTTTGCCTAGCATATAGTAGGTGCTTAATAAATGTTAGTTGACTGACTGACAGCCTTTAGAAGGGTAGAGAAGGTGAGAAATGGAATGTCTAATGTGAGAAAGAGCAAAAGAGCTAGTTTGACTGGACCACAGAGGGCATGCAGAGAAGTAATATATGATTAGGCTAGAAAGGTAAGATTGGAACTGATTACTGTAGGGTTTTAAATGAGAAACAGATAAATCAATCCTAAGGCAATAGGTAGCCACTAGAATTTGTTTGTCATGGTAGTGGCATGGTCAGAACTGTCTTTTGGAAAAATCACCAAAATTAAAACTATCTCTTTAGCTGGCTTGTCACAAAAGACTTGGGAAGAAAGCAATACAGAAAGTGATTCTTGAAAGGGGTGTTGATCTGGGCTCATTCCACCTGACTCCCTAAGGGCAGCATGCTACTCTAAAAGAGACTCTAAATTGTGGTTTGTGGTAACAGTCCTTATTATCTGTTGCTTTTTGATGGAAAATACCACCAGCAAGCCTGTTCTTTTGATGCAATCCCATGAGTATGTAATGCAAAGAACATTTGTAGGAGTTGACTAACTCTAATTCAACAATGGGGAAAAAATGGGCCCTGCAGGCAAGCTCTGTTAAAATCAGGTCTCTCATTTTAGTGATTGCACCATGGAACATATGGAAAAAACAGTACTCTCATCAAGTTCTGGAGGAGATGGGGAATGGGAGAACCAGCAAAAGAGAATTTCAGGCTCATTCTAGAAAATATAGGGTGGAGCATAGAAAGGGAGAGTGAATAGTGAAATCAGGAGAAAGCTGTAGCAAATAGCACTTGCTCCATATTTATAAGGAACATTCTCTGTTTCAACACAAGAGTGTTTGAAAATATCCTTAGAGAATCTGAAGCAATTGGTCAATCAAGCATTAATTAAGTACTTGCTATATTCCAGTCACCATGGTAGGTACTGGAAAAATAAATAAAAAGACTGAAAAGTACTTTCTCCCAAGGAACTTATATTCTAAGAAAATATTCTAACATGGTTCTTAGTCACATTCATAAAAACATAAAATTTCATGTCTGGAAGGGATCTTGGGGATCATTTAGGCCAATGTCTTCTTTTACACTTGAGGAAACTGAGACCCAAAGAGTTGAAATGACTTGCCTAAGATTACAAAGCTAGTCAGTGACAGAGCTGAAACTAGAGCAGCAATGACATTCCATGAACATTTATCGTCGTTGTTGCTCAATCATGTCTGACTCTTAGTGACCCCATTTGGGGTTTTCTTGACAAAGATACTGAAGCGTCTTGCCATTTCCTCTCCAGCTCATTTTACAGATGAAGAAACTGAGGCAAATAGGGTTAAGTGACTTGTACAGGGTCACACAGCTTCTACATATCTGAGGCCAGATTTGAACTCAGATCTTCCTGACTCTAGGCTCAGCACTCTAACCACTGTGCCACCTAGCTGGCACATCAAGAAGCATGACTTCTCCATCTATGACAGTTATTGTCCTTTCCTAAAAAGTCTCTTCTCAAACTAGCTCTCTGAGACACCTACATGTCATTCAGATTTTACTTTCCTGAGGGTGAATAACTAAGTAGTTCTTAGGTGCTAATTGATTCATTGTGCTTCTTCTTTTTTTAAAAACCTCATTCATTCATTGTATTTTCCCATGTTACATGTCAAGAAAATTTTTAGCATTCATTTTAACAAGATTTTGAATTCCAAATTTTTCTCCCTCCCTTTCCTTCCTCCACTTCCTTCTTCTGAAAATGGTAGGCAGTTTGATATAGTTTATACATGTGCTATCATATAAAAATATTTTCATATTAGTCATAGTTGTAAAAGAAGAAACAGATAAAAACACACACAAGAAAGAATAAAGTCAGTGAAAAAAATGCTGAGATCTGCGCTTAAGAGTCTATCAGTTCTTTATCTGGATGTGGATAATATTTTCTTTGTGAGTCCTTTGTACTTCTTGGATCCTTTCATTGTTGAGAAGATCTGAGTCATTCATTTTTGATCATCACAGAATGTTGCTGACACTGTGTACGATATTTTTCTGGTTCTACTTATTTCATTTAGCATCAGTTCATACATGTCTTTCCAGGATTTCCTGAAGTCTTCCTGTTTATCATTTCTTGTTGTGTAACAGTATTCCATTATATTCATATGCCACAGCTAGTTCATTCATTGCCCAATTGATGGACAACCCCTCAAATATTCCAATATTTTTCCACCACGAAAAGGGCTGCTATAAATATTTTTGCACACGTGGGTCCTTTTCCCTTTTTTATGATCTCTTTGGGATACAGACCTAGTAGTGGTATTGTTGGATCAAAGAGTATGCACAGTTTTTTTTTTAAAGCAATTGGGGTTAAGTAACTTGCTCAAGGTTACATGGCCAGTTATTTTGTGTGGGTGCCAAGTATCTGAGGCCAGAACTGATCCCGGGTCTCCCAACGCCGGGGTTGGCACTCTTATTCACTGCACCACCTGGCTGCCCCATTATGCACAGTTTTATAGCCCTTTGGGCATAGTTCCAAATTGCTCTCCAGGATGGTTGGATCAGTTCACAACTCCCCCAACAGTACATCAATGTCCCAATTTTCCCACATCCTCTCCAACATTTATCATTTCCTTTTTCTGTTGTATTAGCCAATCTAATAGGTGAGAGGTTGTGTCTCAGAACTGTTTTTATTATGTTTCTCTAATCAAAAGTGATTTGGAGCACTTCTTCATATGCCTATAGATAACTTTGATTTCTTCATCTGAGAACCGCCTTTTCATATCCTTTGACCATTTATCAATTGGAAAATGGCTTATATTCTTATAAATTTGACTCTGTTCTTTAAATATTTGAGAAATAAGGCTTTTATCAGAGACACATGCTATGAAGACTGTTTCCCATATTTCTGCCTTCTAAGCTTGGTTTTGTTTGTACAAAAGCTTTCCAATTTAATGTAATCAAAATTATCCATTTTGTATTTTGTAATGCTCTCTATCTCTTGCTTCATCACAAATTATTTTCCTCCTCATAGATTTGAAAGGTAGATTGTGCCTTACTCTTCTAACCCCCTTATTGTGTCACCCTTCATGTCTAAATCATGTACCCATTTTGACTTTATCTTGGTATAGGGTGTAAAATGTTGGTCTATATATAGTTAATGTCCTACTGTTTTCTAGTTTTCCCAGCAATTTTTTTCAAATAGTGAGTTCTTATCCCCAAAGCTGGCATCTTTGGGTTTGACAAACACTAGGTAACTATGAACATTGACTATTGTGTCTTATGTACCTAATCTATTCCACTGATCTACCACTCTATTACTTAGGCAGTATCAGATAGTTCTAATTACCATTTAGGATAGTTTGAGATCTGGTATTGCTAGGTCACCTTCTTTTGTATTTTTTTTTTTCATTTTATTCCCTTGATGTTCTTGAGCTATTGTTCTCCCAGATGAATTTTGTTATAACTTTTTTCTAGTTCTATGAAATAATATTTGGTAATTTGGTATGGCACTGAATAAATGAATTAGTTTGGGAAGAATTGTCATTTTTATTATATTGACTCGGCCTATTAATGAGCAATTGATATTTTTCTAGTTGTTTAAATCTGACTTTATTTGTGTGAAAAGTATTTTATATTTGTGTTCATATAGTTCCTGGGTTTGTCTTGACAGATAGATTCTTAAGTATTTTATATTGTTTGAAGTTGTTTTAACTGGAATTTCTCTATCTCTTGCTGATGGGCTTTATTGATTATGTAAAGAATTACTAATGATTTCTGTGGGTTTATCTTATATCCTGCAACACTGCTAAAGTTGTGAAGTATTTCAAGTAATTTTTTAGTTGATGCCATCATTCTTCTCACATACAAATGAAAAAAGGAAGGGAAGGGAACAAGCATTTATATAGCACTATATGCCAGGCACTATGTTAAATGCTCTTTTATCTTCATTTATTTATTTATTTGTTTGTTTGTTTATTTATTTTTATAACTAGAGTTTCATTTGAGATGGCTAGTTGATGATGGGTACTCCCTCCCTGAGGACCCAAAGTGGGATCCTAAGAAGATTTCTCAAAGTATTTTTGTAATGAATAGGCCAGTCCAAAGTCCATAGTCATGACCTTTGCTCTGATGAAGGTTGCATTTGAGCTTCTAATTATGCAACTTATCACAGGATATGCTGCTCACTAATAGGAAATAATAAATAACTATAGCAATGAAAAATGATTTCCTGAAAGGTTAATTGCAAGAGAGAAACTATTTCCAGTAAAAGGAAGTGATCTATTCAAAGCACAGGAGTGTTTCTGGCCTAAATTGATAAAATGATTAGCTTAGCAGCTTCAGGAAATGTGGTCCCTATCTCCAAAAGGAAAAGGAAAGCATTCCATGGATAATTTCAAGGTGGAGCCCTGAAATTTTGTGCAAACAAAATTAATTAAGCATCAGGGAGTTTCCCAGGGCTACTTGCAGATGTATGTCCAGGGTGTAAGGAACATGTGAAAATAGTGATAGAGAACTGCGCTAAAAACTGCCAACGTCATAAAACTGATGAGTGAACAAGAAATAGCTGGGTTTTAGATAAACTGCTTAAGTGTTTTTGAAAGCTGAGTAGTGACAATTACCCGAGAAGAAAAAAATTAAAGATTGATGTTATTTAGAAATAGAGGAAATTCCAGCAGATTGAAAAAAAAAATCATCCTGTAGTCAGCTCTTTGTTATCAGTATCATTAGAGGCAAACAGTGCTGTCTAAAAAGGGCAATCCCCATTTGTAAAAACTGGCTTTTGGAGCAGAGTGTAGGAGATGGGGAAGTGAAATGAGGGAAGGACTGACCCCAAGCTACGCAACAGGGACACTGGCCCAAAAGGGCAGATATTGGTCAAAGGAAGCTGTTAACAGCATAGGTAGGCTACTGTTAATTTAGCATTGACCTACAATAAAATCTCTCTGATCTGGATATACTAGTGGGGGAGAGGAAAAAAGGAGGAAGTAGAGTAAGGTGAATTGTTTAAGAGTTTGAGTACTTAATGGATTTTTACTGTTTTTGAGTAGGTACAGTCATAAACTGATGACTAATGAGGGAATGGAATAATTATTTATTAAACACCTATTGCCAGCCATTTTGATAAACTTTCCAAATATTGGCTCATTTAATCATTACATCGTCCTTGGGAGATGGGTGCTATTATTATTCCTATTTGACAGTTGAGGAAATTGAGACAGGCAGAGGTTAATTCAATTTCTCAGGGTCCTGCAGCTGGTAAATGTCTGAGGCTAGATTTGAATTCAGGTCTTCCTCACATCAGGGGTAGGTGGAGGCACAGTGGATAGAGCACTGGACTTGGAATCAAGAAGACTCTTCTTTATGAGTTCAAATCTGTCCTAAGACACTTACTAGCTGTGTGACCCTGGGCAAGTCACAGCTCTATTTGCCTCAGTTCCTCATATGTAAAATGAGCTGAAGGAAACAACAGACTACTCTAGTATCTTTGCCAAGAAAATACAAAAATAGGGTTGCAAAGAGAGTCAGACATGACTGAAATGACTGGACAACAACAACTTTCTGACATCAGGCCCAGTTTTCTATCTACTGCTACTGAACTATAGAACAAAGCTTGCTTAACTGAATAAATGAGCACATTCAGAATGATAAAGTTTCCAAAATGTTTGTTTTCTGTATTGTGATCCTAATCTTACCCACCCTAATCTTGTGCTTATTAACCACAGTGCCTGGTACATTGTACTTATACCTAACTGAGGCCTTTTAACTAACTTTGGTTGATTTATAGACACTATGTAGGCAAACTTTACCCAGATCACATAATCAGATTTCAAACATTGGTATTTTTCAAACCAATGAAGTCTGAAATAATACAACTCTATTGTAGTTCACTTGTCTCTAGTATTTAATGAGACAACATATTGATTTTATTATTATTGATAATAATGTACTTACCACTTTAAGGTTTGAAAAATACTTTCTTCATAGCAATGTTGTGAGGTAGGAGGTGTAGATTTTACTTATCTCCATTTTACACATGAAGAAACTGTATTTCAGAGGTGCTGCTAGGGCCTATACAGATAGTGTCAGAGCAACAATAGCTATCTTAGTAAGAGTTTCTTGATCACTGATTTCTGCTGTCACCTTAAAGGGTCTCATTGCATGTGATTAGATAAAAGAAGGACCACTTCCTTTCTGGAAGTTGAATTGACTAGACGTGTTCCAAATTCCAGCAAAGGAATACCACCTCATATATGAGAATGAGCAGGACTCAGTCCCACCCTCAAAATGTGCAAGGAGGAGTTCCTTTGGTTTGTTTTATATAATGCTTTATCAGATAAGAGAGTTTATTTGTCATGCATGGAGTGGGAGTAGGATATATCTTGAAATAACTGTGATGTTAAAAAAAAAAAAGGAGTTCTGCAATTTCTTGGATGAGGTTTCTTTCACCCACTGTATAAACAGTCCAGGGATCCACACTTGTAGCACCAACACAATATTCACAGTACTGATGGCGACTATCCATATGCCAGCATAGTTCCGAATTGCAAAACATAGCAGACCCTCCATATAGAAAGACAGAGGCAAAACATTTATTCAGACACCAGAAAGTCAAATCCAAAAACCAGAAAGCCAAATCCCAACACCAGAAAAGTGAATCCATCATAGCAACAAAGAAGTTAATACACCATAACACATCATACTTAACTGTCTCCTTGCTACTTCCTCTACTCCCTCTGACTCCCAGCTTCCTCTGGGCCCTGCTCTACCCATTCACCAAACTCCTCCCCCCACAGGCTACATGTGTTTACATTTGACCTATAAGGGGGCAAGGAAGATCTTCAAATTTCCATTACCATTACAACACTCAGACAGCCTTCCTGTATATTCCCTCCATGATATTGTAATTTCACTCTCTGTGCATTCAGAAGGTTCTGTTCTCTCTTCTCTCTGTCTATCCATCTTTCTCTCTCTGTTTCTCTTTACCTATTATTCTATAACTGTTCAATGCTCCTTTACAAACACACCTGCATGCTACCTTGTTCACTCCATTCTCTGTCAAAGTCTGTCCCAGGGTGGTTCTAGAGCAAGCAAGACACACTTGGCAAAGCCAGGACTAGAACCCAGATCTCCTAACTTCCAGACTAACATGCTTTTTGTAAGATCTTGGTGCCATAATAACTCAATTTCAGGTAACTAAATTTCAAAATCAAATTATTTCACCATTACTTTTCTCTGCTAATTACTCTACTAATACTGCTGCTTCTGGTGTGCTGACACATCACCTCTCTTGGTAACAAATCCTCCAGGAGGAAAGCCAAACTCTAGAACTAAAGGGAGACCTAGGATATGAAACTAGATCTCTGTTACCTAAAGAATTACAGAAGAAAACTAAGCCATTCCTATTCTTTCTACCATTGTTCAGGAGTTGTCACCGATGATTGTCAATGATGATGTCACTCATGGGACACAAGAGAACAAGTGTTTTTTAAACACCTACTAGGCAATTTTTTAAGAGCTTTAGCTATATCATTTCATTTGATAATCACAACTGTATGAGGTAGATACTGTTATGATCCCCATTTCACATTGAGGAAATTAAGGCAAAGGTTAAGTGACTTTCCTAGGATTTCATGGTTAGTAACTGTGTGAGGCTAGATTTGAATTCAGGTCTTCCTGCCTCTAGGCTTAGTACTCTATCTGCTGCATCATCTAGCTACTATCTGATGGCAATCTTAGCCCAATATTAGTGATTCCAGCTGCAAGGACTAAGATGGAAGAGCCTGGAAGCTAAGAAATGAAAAAAAAGCTGACCTTCCTTGGCTACTGTTTCCTTGTAAGCTAGATCATGCAAATATCTGTCCTTTCTATGCATATACAGATATATGAACATATTTTCCCTGACATAGTGTAAACTCCTTGAAGTCAAGCATTGTTTAATTTTTTTTTAATTTGCATCCCAAGTGCCCAAGAAATAGTAAGCTTTTAATAAATGCTTATTGAGCAATTGTTGTTCTCTTTCATATAGACTTTTCCAGGTAGATTGTGTAATTAGAAAAGATAAATAAAAGAAATAAGGAATGAGATATGGCAGAGGAGATTACATCAATTTCTGCCATGAGTCTTCATCATGAGATTTAATGTATTAGAGTGACTGGGCAATTTAGAATTATGAGAGTTGTGCCCACCACCATTGCTATTTACAAACCTCATTGCTCTTTGATGAGCAATTGCATTAAACTAATGATCTTCGCTGATAAATTATGTTAATAATTGACGAATGCAGGTTTTCCATGATCTGGACCAAGGACAAAAGGACACTTTGTCCATACTTGGGTCCTGCTAGACCATGAAGAATAGAAAAATGACATATGTTACTTACGTCCTAAGCTTGAGTTTCTTGTAATAGAACGCATAAAAAGGGCAAATGTCTAGCAGGTGGGTGAGAATGTGGAACTTGTGATTAGAGCTAGATACATAGATTTGGGCCTCAACTGAAGCTATGAGTGTACAGAAGAGTGTATAAAAAAGTAAAAATGAAAGATCAAAAATGGAGCTTTGGGAGATGTCCCTATTTGGAGGATGGGAGCTAAAAGGAACAAGTCAAAGATGAAGAGGAAAATTAGGATAGTACTTAATGTCCTAAAAGGGGGGAAAAGGAATAAATATTTATTAAGTACCTACTATGTGGGAGCCGGGCAGCGCGCGCTTCAGGCTGGTAATCTCCACGTGCTTTGTCCCCCGCCTGGCCATGGCTCCTCGCAGGAGGAAGCGCAAGGCGGACGCGGCGGCAGATGGGGAAGCCGAGAAGCCAGAGAAAATGGCACAGCGGGGCGCGGGAGAGGCCCGCGTGGTCATTGGGCACTGCCGCAGCTGACGTGTGTACACACGCCATGCACAGGCGGTGAGCCAGGCGCTACGCCTGGCCCGCCCAGAGGTGTCCGTGCTGCTGGGCCCCACCAAGCCCCGCAGGAGCAGCTTCGAGGTGACGCTGCAGCGCCCTGACTGCAGCCGTCTGGAGCTCTGGAGCGGGATTAAAAAGGGTCCCCCCCCCGAAAGCTGAAGTTCCCCGAGCCCGGGCAGGTGGTGGCGGAGCTGAAGAAGCAGATGGCCTAAGCAGCTGCCCGTCCCCAGTGCGTTCGGAGCGTCCATGATGGAGCATGGCCAAACCTGCAGCCGTGCCCCTGAAGCTGTGGTTCCCTCCGCTGGGAAGGGCAGCGGGCGCTGGGCCCCGTGCTGTCCAGTTGTCAGTAAAGGCTTTGGTGCAGGAAAAAAAAAGTACCTACTATGTGTTAGACACTATATTAAGTACTTTGCAACTTTTATCTCATTTGGTCCACACAATAGCACTGTCAGTAAGATGCTATTATTATCCCCATTTTACCTTTATAGTTGAGGAAATTGAGGTAGACAGAGATTAACTGATTTGCCCAGGGTCATATAGCTAGTAAGTGTCAGAGGCTAGATTTGAACTTGGTTTGAAGTCTTCCTCACTCCAAGTTCAGTCCTCTAAGCTTCCAAAGCCACCTAGCTTCCAAAGTCCAGAGTTCCAAGAAAAAGAAGTGACCAACTACATGAAATACAGTCTAGAATTCTGTTCTATGCATTTTATGTCTATATTCCTCTCTCTCTCCATATATGTGTGTATGTACATGTGTGTGTTTATGTATGTACATGCACATATATACACATACGTAAGTATGTATGTGTATAAAAATAGTGTTTAGAACACGGAGGCACTACACTTCAGATATTTGTTTTAATGGACACAGAAAATGAATGAGTATGTAATAGGGCAGCTAGGTAGAACAATAGATAAGAGCTCCCAGTTTTCAGGAGTCAGGAAGACTAATCTTCAGGAGTTCAAATCTGGCCTCAGACACTTATTAACTGTGTGACCCTGGGTAAGTCACTTAACATTGTTTGCTTTCGTTTTCTCACCTATAAAATGATCTTAAGGAGGAAAGGACAAATCACTCCACTGTCTTTGCCAAGAAAACCCCAAATGGGTCAGGAGAGTTGGACACAACTGAAAAATGACTGAACAACAACATGTAATAGAGGATGAATAAAAAACACAAAACCTAGTCCTGCAAAATCATGTCAGGAGAAATAAAGCTCAGAAAAAGCTTAGGCTGAGGAGGAATGCTGTGAATGGGATGAAAGGAGGTAAAGGTGTGCTACTTGGCATGGATAGGATGATGAAGAGAAAAAGCAATTTTAATTTTGTTTCTATTTACTATGTCAAGGATACTGGTCTTTGGACTAAGAAGAAGAGAAGAGAAACTAATGGTAATTTAAATCCAAGATAAGAAAATAAGTAGTTGCCCTTGATGAGATCAAGCTGACAGGGCCAAAAAACTATACCTCCACAATACTGAAAGAGGAGGCAGCTGTGATTTCCTGAACCACTGTCAGTGGTCTTTGAAAGAATTTTGAGAATGGAAAAGGTAGCATAGTATTAGAGAAGGACCAAGATTATCCCCAAAGGAAATTGAGTAGAGTTGGCAAACTGCACACCAATTATTTTGAATGTTATTCCTGAAATTATTCTAGAACATATTATTTAATGGATAGTGATTGAAAACTTGGAAAAGGAATTAATGATCACAGAGAATCAACGTGGTTTCACCAAAGACTATCAGACCAGACCAACCTCACTTCTGTTGTTACAAAGTTACTAAGTTGGTAGGGCAAAGTCTTTTATGTTATCCTATGGGGGATCAAGTCTTTTATGTTATCCTATGGGGGCCATCTCCAGTCATCCTGATCTATATCTTTGCCACTGGAACCAGATGGCTCTGGAGGAAAAGGTGAGGCTGGAGACTTTGCACAGCCCTCCCTCACTTAAAGACAATCACCTTCTTGATGCCACAGTCCTCTTCAAGAATGAAGGAAAAACAACAATATGTTATCCAGTGAACAAAATTGAGGATGTTAACTAGAGAACAGTGTAGTTAGATTGATTTATAGCTGCATCAATAGTCTGAAAGTAGCCATTCAAATTTTGAAGTTGACATGGAAGATATCTCTAATTGAGTACTATAAGAGCCTGTGCTTGGACCTGGGAAATTTAGGATGTTTATCTGTTATCAAGTCAAGTCAATAAACATTTATAAAGAACTTACTTTGTGCTAGGGACTATATAAAACACTGGGGAGGCAAAGAAAGGTAAAAACAGTACCTGTCTTTGGGGAGTTTCCAATCGAATAGGGGAGACAAAATGGAAAATTATATACAAACAAAATATATACAGGGTAAATTGGAGGTAATCTCAAAGGGAAGGCACTAGCATTAAGTAGAGTAAGGAAGGAAGTTTTGAAGAAGGTGAAATTTTAAATGAGATTTGCAGGAAGCCAGAAGGAACACACAAGTAGATTAAGAGATCCAGGCATAGGGGACAGTCAGTGAAAATATACTGAGTCTGAAGATGGAGTATTTCATATGAAGAATAATGAATATTACTGAATTGCAGAGGACATAATGGGGAGTGAAATGTTGTTTTGTTTGTCCTTCATTTTTGAAGAGGACCATGGCATCAGGGAAATGATGACATGACTTGCAGTTGACTTTGATTTGAGTGAGGGAGGGCTGTACAAGGTCACCAGCCTCACTTTCTCCTCCAGAGCCATTTGGATCCTGTGACCTGATATTCATCATTAGAGATTAGAGATGACCCAGGATGCAATGGGAGACCCTGGACCTTTAAGGCTAAGGCCTTTTCAGGTACTCACTTAGAGTGAGATATTGCCCATTCAGTGAATAGGCCTCATTAAGAAGTGATAAGATGACTAGAAAGCACCAAGTCTTAAAGGGCTTTGAAGGGCATACAGATGATTTTATATTTAATCCTAGTGGAATAGGGAGCCACTGAAGGTTATTGATTGGGGGAGAGAGAAGAATATCATAGTCAGACCAGTGCTTACAGAGAGATTGCTTTGATAGCTCAGTGAAGGATAGACTGGAGTGGGAGAGACTAAAGGCAGTCTATTTCATTAGTCCAGATGTGAGGGACAGTAGCAGTGTCAGAGTAAAGAATGGGACATATATGAGAGATACTTAAAGAATAAAAATTGACAAGGCTTGGAACCAGATTGGATGTGGAGGAGTGAGAGACAAGGAAGAGTTGAATCCTGACACCTCAGTTGTGTGTCTGGGTGACTGGGAGTATGCTGATGACCTTGACAGTAATAGTGAAGTTAAGTGAAGTTAGAGAGAAAGGTTTGGGGGAGGAAAGAAAATTATTTTATTATGACTTGGATGAAGGCATAACTGAAACGGCATACTTATCAGATTTGTGGTGGACACAAACCTGGGAGGGGTAGTGTGATAGACTTCTTGTCTATCTTGTCTTATAGTCAGGAAGACGTGAATTTAAGTCATACCTCAAACACATTATAGCTGTGTGACCTGCAAGTCAATCTTTCATCTGTAAAAGGGGGAAATAATAGCACCTAGCTCACAGTGTAGTGATGAGGGTTGATTAAGACAATGTATGCAATGTGCTCTCTAGACCTATAAGTACTGTACAAATATGAGCTACGAAGATGATAATTGTGTTTAGAGTAAAGGCTATCTTGATGGACCAAATTAAATAACAGGACATTTAATAGGGACATATGTAAAGCTTTACACTTTAGTTTAAAAAATCATCTTTATAAATGCAAGATGAGGGGAGGCAAGACTAGGCAACAGTTTGAAAAAAAAAACATAGGGGTTTTAGTAGACGATAGGTATGATATTAATCAAGAAATGAAATATGCCAGACAAGAATCATTTGATCTTAGTCTGTCTCAAGAAACATAGTTTCCAGGAATAAGGAAGGCAACAGGTTTTTGAAAAAAAAAGTTCAGCTAGAGAACTTAATATTGTTTACCCTGGAGAAGAGCTGACTTAGGAGAGCATGACACTTGCCTTAAAGTATTTTAAAGTTTTTTATCCCATTGAAAAAGGGATTAGATTTGTTTTACTGTGGCCTTAGGCCATAACTGGGAGCACTAGGCAGGAGACTGGTTTGACATTAGGAAAAACTTCCAGAACAATTCAGAGCTGTAGAATGTACTGGTTGGGGAGGGGTGGTGGTGGGAGGGTAGTGATTTCTCCAGGCACTGGAAGTCTTCAAACAAAAGGCTGGATGACCATTTGTCAGAATGAGGGTTGTTCTAATAGGAATTCCTATTAGGTGGGGTTGGATCAGGTAGCCTCTGAGATCTCTCTATGATTCTGTGATTCGGTGAAGACACAAGTAAGCTCAACCTACATTTGTATTGGCTGTCCCTCCAAGCCTGGAATTGTTCTCCCTCCTTTTCTTCACCTCTTAGAATCCCCTGACTTCAATAGTCAGTTATAATAGTTGGATGCATTTTCTAGTGTGTCCTTTCCCACCCCCAATACCCCAGTTGCTCCTGCCTTTCCCCTCTAAGGATGTGTTCCTCTTATTCTCCATGTATATTTTGTATATACTTATTTACTTATACATTATCTCTTGCATTAGAATGTAAACTCCCTGAGGGCAAGGAGGTTTGTTTTTTCTTTATATCTCAGTACTTAGCACAGTGTGGTGCATTTGGGGGAGGATTTTTAAAAATCTGCTTTTATTTAGGACCATCTACCTCCTCCTCTCCCATTACAACTAGTTCTTAATAGGGAAGGAAGAAGAATGTTGTGAAAATGTAGATGGTAATAAAAATTATGATAACATTTATTAACTGTGGGTCCTTCAGTAGAGAGGGGCAGTATGTGAATTCATCCAGTCAGAGGCTAAAAGTATTTGTTTGTTTTCCACTTTTTTTAGATATGTATTTTTCTTTTATTTTAGCTTACATCATTCATTTCCACAAGATTTTGAGTAAAAATTTTCTCCCCAATTTTCCCTACCCACCACACCAAAACAGTGTTCCTACTGAATATCCCCTCCACCAATCTGTCTCCCATATCTTCCCCCATTCCCCCTTTGACTTTCCAGTAGGGCACGGTGCATCTCTATGCCCCAGTGCCTGTATATCTCATTTCCCAGTTACGTGTAAAATATTAATAATAATATGTATATATATATGTATATATATTTAAACATTTGATTTTAAAACTTTGGATTCCAGATTCTTTCCGTTCCTCCCTTGTCACCCATCTTCACTGGGAAGATAAGCAATTCAATAAAGGTTGTACATGAGTAGCTATGCAAAACATTTCCATATTGGATATATTGTGGATGACTGACTATATTTCCCTCCATCCTATCCCACCCCCCACTTGTTCTATTCTGTACTTTGATCCTTTCCTTTTTCAAAAGTAGATGCTTCCAACTTCCCTCCCCCCCCCCCCCAGCCTGCTCTCCCTTCCATTATCACCCATTTCTTTCCCTTCCCCTCTACTCTCCTGTAGGGTAAGATACCCTATTTAGTGTGTATGTCATTCCCTCCCTAAGTCAAATTCAATGAGAATAAGGTTGACTCATTCCCTTTTGCCTTCCTGTTCTTCCCCTCCATTGTAAAAATTTTCCCTTGCCTCTTCTATATGAGATAATTTACCCCATTCTGTCTCTCCCCAACTCCTTTCACTATATTCCTCTCACACCTCTTAATTTCACCTTTTAAGTATCATCCCTTCCTGTTAAATTGGTCCTGTGCCCTCTGTCTATGTATACCTGTAGACATATACACACACACACATATGTATCCATATGCCCATATACCCTCCTGTATAGACATAAATATGTATGTATGTATATATACGTATATATATACATACACACATATATACATTTCTATTCCCTTCAACTGTTTTCATCCTGAGAAAAGTTTCATCAGTTAACAATTATTGTTTTTCCATTTACCGTGTTTCCCCGATAATAAGACACTGTCTTATTATTTTTTTTGGATAGAAAAACACCAATTTTCAGGGGAGGGCTTGTTTTAATGAACATTGACAGCAATTTTAAAAAACAGGTAAATGTGAACAAAAAAAATTTACCTTTATTCAATAATGATCATGTCATCTTCTTCAACAACATCGTCATAAGTGTCCATACCCTGAATTCCATCCTGGATGTCTTGCACCTCCATTTCCTTCAGAAGAAGTGGACCCAATCTGTCATGTCCAGCAATATAGCTCTCTTTAAATGAATATGTCTTTTCCAGGTAACCTGCTTGTAGTGCCTTGGCGACACAGCTGTCAGTAATTTTATCCCATGACTTCTTCACCCAAGTCACGACTTCTTGCAGACAGGGCTTCACAAAGTTTCCACGCTGATTTCTGTCCATTCTATTTTCAATGTAGTCATTGACTTCCATGTGCAAATGGTCCTTGAATGGCTTGTTTATTGCAATATCAAGGGTCTGGAGATAGGCAGTCATTCCTGTAGGAATCATTACTTGATCTATTCTTCTCTCTGCAAGGAAGTTCTTCATTTCTTTAGCGTGGTGAGTGCTGGCTGAATCCCAGACTATCAGACCTCTTTGGTTACCTCGCATAACAAGTGGCAGCATTAAATCAACCCACTTTCTTATAACGGCTTGTGTACACCAGGCTTTTTTGGTTTCAAGAACGTAAATGCCAGATACACGTTCAATCTTATCTTTCTTGCCCTTACTGATGATTAGAAGTGTGGCTTTCTTTCCATCCAAACAAATTGCCAAAACACAGGTGACCCGTGCACTTTCATAGCCAGTGGTGGGAATGTAGATTGACGTTGCACCCCTGTGATGAATTGTTGTTTGAGATCCTTGTCCCATAAACACTGCAGTTTCATCCATAGCAATCATATTGCAGGTTTGGTACTTGGAAATGTCGATCCTATCAATAAAGGACTTGAATGCAAGTGCACGTTTAATAACTTCAGCATCTTCCAGCTTAAATAGTGTTGTTGATCTTCTTATGTAGGGACAGTTCATACCGTTGAAGGAAACCGTCCAACCAGTGTTGTGATGCTTTGAATCCTTCTGAGACCATTTCAAACTCTGGTGCCATTGAAAGGGCAAATGCTTGAATATTAGCCCTGCGCACAACCAAGGCCTTTGCTCTCCTGTCAGCAATCCATTCACCAATGAGGATCTCCAAGTCAGGATATAAGGGCTGCCGACTTGATCCAGACCTGCGCTTTTTCCCTTTTCCCTCATCCACCTGTTGATTGAGGTTATTATAATCTGCTCTACATTTTCTGACCATTCGAAGATCCAAAAGTTTTTCTTTACAGAAAACTGCAAGATTCTTGCCATGTGACTCCTCTACAATTGCTTTCTTATACTCAACAGTATAGCTCTTCCTTTTTGTACTCATGTCTGGGGGTCAAAACAGACAGAATAATAAAATTATGACCATCAGTCCTTCTTTTCACTCCATCATGCCCCCTGAGTTCTTCTTTTTTCCTCCATCATGCCCTTTTTATCCTCCATCATGCCCCCTCACTCCCGCTTACATACCAGGTTTTTATGTTGTCCTGCCTCAGCTCTCCTCTGCGGCACTGCTCTCAATGGCACCAGCAAGCAAATCACTGGGGAAGAACAGGATGACGCACTCACTGCTGCAGCTCTGATTGGATGCAGCTCGGAGCGCGGCGTGCGTTTCACCCGTGCCATAATGTAGTGTGTAGCGCAGGGGATCACCTTCACTACAGTAGCAATCTCAATAGGGCTTATTTTCGGGGAAGGGCTTATTTTAGAGGAATCTTACACAGTAAGGGGAGGGCTTATTTTCGGGATAGGTCTTATTATCGGGGAAACATGGTAGGAATGTTAATAGTTCAACTTTGATAAGTTCCTTATGATTTCTTTTCCCTGTTTAGCTTCTCCTGCTCCTCTTGCTTCTTGTATCTGAATGTCAAATTTTCTATTCAACTCTGTTTTTTTCACTAAAAATGCTTGAAAGTCCTTTATTCCACTGAATGACTATATTTCCCCCTGGAACATTATACTCAGTTTTGCTGGATAGGTGATACTTGGTTTTAATCCCAGCTCCTTTGACCTCTGGAATATCATATTCCAAGACCTTCACTCCCTCAGTGTAGAAGCTGCCAGGTCCTGAGTTATCCTGCTTGTGTTTCCACAATATTGAAATTGTTTCTTACTGGCTTCTTGTAATATTTTCTCCTTGATCTGGGTATTCCTCGGAGTTTTCTTTTTGGTATCTTTTTCAAGAGGTGATCAGTGGATTCTTTCAACCTCTATTTTGTCCTCTGGTTCTAAAACATCAGGGCAATTTTCCTTGTGAATTTCTTGGAGGATGATTTCTAGGTTCTTTTTTTGATCGTGGCTTTCAGGTAGTCCAATAATTTTTAAATTATCTCTCCTGGATCTCTAGGTCAGTGGTTTTCCCAATGAGATATTTCACATTGTCTTCTATTTTTTCATTTGTTTGGATCTGTTTAATAGTATCTTGATTTCTCATAAAGTCACTAGCTTCCATTTGTTCCAATCTAATTCTGAAGCAATGATTCTCTTCAGTGAGCTTTTGAGATTCTTTTTCCATCTGGCAAATTTGGCTTTTTAAGGCATTCTTCTCCTCATTGCCTTTTTGAGCCCCTTTTGCCATCTGAGTTTGTCTATTTTTTAAGGTATTATTTTCTTCAGTCAGGTTATTTACTCTCATAATTTTTTGCATTGTTCTCATTTCTCTTCCCAATTTTTCCTCCACTTCTATTATTTGATTTTCAAAATCTTTTTTAAGCTTCTGGCCTGTAACCAGCTTGTATTTTTCTTGGAAGCTTTTGGTGCAGGAGTTCTGACTTCACTTTCTTCCTCCTGCTCAATGCTTTTATCCTTTTTGTCCCCAAAATAGGAGTGTAAAGTTGGGTCACTCTGTTGGCTTTGCTTCCTTTGCCTGCTCATGTTGCCTCTCAATTACTTGACTTTTGGGCTTTTTAGCTATGGACTTTTTAGAAGTGACAGGCAGGTCTAAAGATGTGCCTGGGAATGGTGAATGGTGAGAGTTTGAAGGGAAAAGGAATGTAAATAGAGTGATAATTTATTTAGAAGATTTATAGAAATGTATACATTTATTTGCCATTTATTACTACTTAATAGTTGTAATAGTAGTAGTAAATGATACAGTAAATAAAAATAGTAATAAAAGCTTGCTAACTGATAAAATACATTAAAGAAACTTATAATAAATAAGTGTTGAAAACAAGTAAAAAAAAAAGGTATTTCTCTTTTCCTCTCACCACGGGCCTACTTCTATTAACAGCATTCACTTGAGTGCACAAAGAATAATATAGAAAAAATCTAATTTATTTGGGCAGTCCCAGTGGTGTAGAAATTTCAACCGTCATAACTTTTCATTGTCTTTACTCCCTGGCTACTTTTTGCAAAGGATCTAAAATAGAAATATTGGAAGTCAGCAGCAAAGTATCTAAAAAAGAAATAATGGAAGTCAGCAATCCAAAGAGCAACCTCCACCCTTCCCTCCTTTTCCTTTGTTTAGTTTTGTGGATGGTCAGGACCACCTGCTTTGAGGACAGCTCCCAGCCCTTCCTGGCTATCCTAGTGAGCACTGGCACTTTGCCAGATGGTGAGTGGGCATTTGGGTATTTAGAGTGTCACCAATAGAGCCAGGTCATTGTTTCCTGTGTCCAATAAGAGAAATGATATGGAGGGGGTCACAGGAGCTATGGGATGCAATTTTGCTTCCTCAGCACATCACAGGTCAATAAAAGTGATAAAGACTGAACTATTTGGTCAGGGAAGATGTGGCCAAGTCACAAGTAAAATTTAGGGTGATGGCTTCACTCTATAAGTCTAGGGGGATGGGTTTCCTACATTTAGTGTTTCCTTATAGCTATACAGGCTAAGGGACAAATTGGATGTGTGTGTGTGTGTGTGTGTGTGTGTGTGTGTGTGTGTGTGTGTGT
>NW_027187317.1:3807448-3834838 GCF_028583685.1 Petaurus breviceps papuanus | reverse complement strand
TGTGTGTGTGTGTGTGTGTGTGTGTGTGTGTGTGTGTGTGTGTGTGTGTGTGTAGGAAAATATTTCCTTAACCAGAGCGGGTAAACCTAGCTTCTGCTGTAAGCAGTCTTGATCTCAGTCTTATGTGGCTTACTACCTATTACATTGCCATACCATTTGACAGAGTTCAAAGAATGTCAACTAAATTGGGTTGGAATATAATTTTTTTTAATCCTTTCTTCATCCCTTCAATCTATTAAGGCATCAAGGACTAACACAGTGGGGTGTAATGAGTAGGAGCTTTTAACAGGCTGAACTTGAAAATACCCAGTTTGGCTTGGTCTGGGCAAGATTGTGAAGTAGGCAAAATTGACCTCTGATACCTCTCCATTGCCCTTTTGGAGACTATGAGGGATAACTTGCAGTGAAGTTTCCCCATTCTGAAAAATCAAATCTAGAATGGCTTCAGCATCCATTAGGCCTAAGTTTAGAAGCTACCTGACCTTACAGGAATCTGGGACTTAGAGCAATGGAGACCCTCCCCAGGACACCTCAGAACAAGATATGCCAAAAAAGGACAAAACTGCTTTCCTGGCCTTGCATTGGACACCCACATGTTTCTGTGTCTTTGTCTCCAAGATAGATTCCTGCACTTAGATTGTGAGCCAGCGTCCCCACCACTGGGAGTGAAGGCCAATTGGGGGTTGGGATTTCTGTGTTAGGGGGGTATATAACCATGGGCTTGCTTCCACATGTTGCTCTCTCCCTGGCAGATGCCATTTGAGTGACAGGGGGCAGGATCCCTTTCTCATGAGAAAGAATAAAACCTTTATAGATCTCAGACTAAGGCTCTGAACTCTTTCATCTCACACAGAGACCAACCTTTCTGTTTTGGTCTCTTTTTCCACATCTCCTCCTCATCCCCACCCCCACTATTCCAGGTTCCCTATGGGATCATAAAATTCCTCAGCTGTTCAGAGTTCCTCACAGAGCTATCCCAATGTGGCCTTCCTGGGAAGCTCCCATCTCTTTACTTTTTTTTTTTTAAGCAATCAGGGTTAAGTAACTTGCTCAAGGTTACATGGCCAGTTATTTCTGGGTGTGGTGCTGAGTATCTGAGCCTGGGATTCGATCTCCAGGTCGTCCCAACACTGGAGCCGGTGCTCTTACTCGCTGAGCCACCTGGCCGCCCCTAAGCAATTGGGGTTAAGTAACTTGCTCAAGGTTACACGGCCAGGTGTTTCTGGGTGAGTGCTAAGTGTCTGAGCCCGGGATTCAATCTCCAGGTTGTTCTGACACTGGAGCCGGTGCTCTTACTCGCTGTGCTACCTGGCCGCCCCCCATCTCTTTACTTATGAAATCAAATTTAATTAACAATAACAACAACAAAAAAAAAAACCCTAACCCAATCTCCCCCCAATCTGTTCACTCTCTTCCAAATTTGTCCTTAAGGACCCCCAATGTTTGTTTTTTATATACTAATCCATGAGAGGCAGCTATAGTAATACATGGAGAACCTACATCACAGTCAGAAAATCCCAAGTCTTACCTCTGACATATATTGGTTTTGTGATACTGCTAACTCATTTAACCTTTCAGTGTTCCAGTCCATGCTCTAAGATTATAAATTGTACAACAAATGATAACATTCATTGATAAAGAGAGCATTCTCATTGAGTGTTTCTTGTGCCAATGGAGTCAGAGATTCAAACAAAATAAATAAATAATCATCACGGGTCTGAATATTCCCAAGAGCTAATAAACAACATTATCATGATTTTATTGAATCACGCTCATTTCTCTTCCCAATTTTTCCTATACTTCCCTTACTTGATTTTCAAAATCCTTCTTGAGCTCTTCCATGGCCTGCAACCAATATATATTTTTCTTCGAGGTGTTTGATGTAGGAATTTTGACTTTGTTATCTTCTTCTGATTGTATGTTTTATCTTCTTTGTCACCAAAGTAAGGTTCCATAGTCTGACTTTTTTATGCTGTTTGCTTATCTTCTCACCCAAATATTTGACTTTCTAACTCCTTGTCAAAGCAGGACTCTGCCTCCAGTGGGAGTGGGGGTGGGCGTACTGTCCCAGGCTTTAGGGGTTTTGTATCAGCCATGGGATCCCCCACGGTCTGGGCTCAGAGCCCCCGAAGCAGCTGCTGTTGCTGCTGCTGCAGCAGCTGCCCTCATCACATCCACCACCCCAGGGCTGGGGCCAGACCATGCTCCTCTTTAGTCTAGGTCCTTCACTGACCTTCCAAGCTGTTCTTGGTGTTTGTGGGTTGAGAAGTCTGGAAACAACCTCAGCTGCCAGTGATTCAGTCCCCTGAGGCCTGCACTGGCCCATCTGCACCCATTGCAGTCTACAATGAACTATGCTCCACTCCAAGGCTGATGCCACATACCCTTCCTGTTGACCTTCCAAGCTGTCTTGGGCTGGAGATGTGTTTCACTCTGTCATTTTGTTGGTTCTGTAGCTATAGAATTTGTTTAGAGTCATTTTTTACAGGTATTTGGAGGGGTTTGGGTGTGAGCTCAAGCAAGTCCCTGCTTTTACTTTGCCATCTTGACTCTGCCCAACATTTTAAGAAAAGGATATATGGGCCTTAAAATGGCTTATTTCCTAAATTTGTGACCAAATTAAATGATATATCTCACACACAAACTGACATATATTTACCTATATATATGAATATGTATATAATAATTTATACACACATATATTCGTTCATTTATTGATTGATTTTACTTTATTGTTCTGTCCAGGGTCCACTAAATTTGATAAATTAATTCACCTAGTTTGGCTCCTTATTCTATACTTTTCTGTGCTACCTTACTGTTCCCATCTTGTGAATAATTCACACCTTACTGATCCAGAGTCACAAGGTTGTCTTTTTCAAAGTTATCCCTGTGCCAGGAATAACCTTGGGTCTAGCTTCTCCCTTGAAACTAACAAAGACCTAAAGTAACTCAGGTCAGGGTAGTATAATATGTCACAATACAAGGAATTGAAGAACCCAGGCTTCCCAAAAGAATCTACTCAGGTCTTCACAAAGCATACAACTGTGATATGTGAACTGCAAGCTGAGTAAATTCAAATATAAATGTAAACCAGTACTGATGATTCATTCATTCAGTAAATACCTATTCAGTGCTATTGAGTACCAGGCATTGGGGAGAATACAAAGAAAAATTAGGTACAGTACCTGACCTCAAGGAGCATACAATAATAGGATTTAGTGTTGAAAGGGACTTTAGAAATTGTCTAATTTGTCTAAATTGTCCAATCCTCTTGTGAAATTGTCAAATCCTCTCATTTTATAAGTGGGAAAACTGAGGCCCAGAGAAATGAAATGTCTTGCCCACAGGTAGTAAGTAGCAGGATTGGGATTCAAGCCCGGATTCTCTAACTCCAAATCCTCCAGTCTGATCATTCTACCACAATCTTTTTACTGAACTAATAGTCTAGTAATCATTTCTTATGAGCCAGTCATGAATACAATCTGTTGATTTTATTTGTATTAAACAGGATGCTTTTTACTGGAACTTAAAGAACATTGTTGGCGGTTGACTTGTTACTAAATATCAAGGCTATAGTTATTCCCAATTCCTCCTACTTTAAATGACTGTCCAAATAGCATTCCTTTTTAGTGGGGAGGTGCATGTGCAGGGAGAAGTTTGTGGGGATAGAAAAAAACCTTTCAGAATATTTCCTGTAGTGCTTGAAACTAAAAATGTGACAAGATGGAACACTCAAGAAAGTGACTTCTAAATAAAACCCCATTAACAAGGTCTGTTTATTTTCATCCTTGACTATCTCCAGACTGGGCCAGGAGTTGACAGGGTGACCAGGGAGGCATTTCCTCTTCCTGAAGGACTGGCATAGTCACTCTGCCACAAAGGAGGCAAACATTCCAAATCTCTTCCTTGATATCTCAATCTTATCATGAGACTCTTCCAGATCTCAATGCTGCCAGTTGTTAAAAGAGATGGGTCGAATCCAACATACTTATTAACTATCAAGATGAAGCAGTGACTGCCTGATCCCACAAGAGGAAAAGCAGCAAAGTTTGAATTCCTTTTAGAAACCTCATTGAAGCCTAAAAATTCTCCTTCAACTTAATCTTGTGTCTTATTTTCTTACCAGGAAAGTATACTGGAATCTTGATAACTTGTGCTGCCTTCAACATTCCAAAGCACCTTTTAGGGCTAGACTCCTGCAGAGGACAATTGGGTTTTTGGTCATGGCCTGTGCTGTGACCTTTATATTTAGCAGTTTTTCAAAGGAATAGTCTGTCCTATAGATACATGAATAGAGATTCTTAGTGCCCAGGGGCCTCTAAAAGAAAACCTAGCTTAAGTTCCTTTTCTTGAAGGAAGTTTTTGTTTATTTTTTTAACTCCTCTTTTATAGCTGGGAAGGAGGAGTTTGGAGGGTGGGATTTTCTGGAGTATCAGATCTTGAAACTCTGTTTCATGATCTAGCATCTCAGGAATATTTTTCCCATTCTTATCTGAGGTTATGAACCACATCCATAGAATGTGCATCCATATGTACACGGAAGCAAGAAAATCATGTATCTGTTCAATATGCTATAAGAAATATATGCCAGGTGGCATCCTCCAAAGAAACCCATAAAGGAGGTGCTAAAAGACAGAATGGTCCCTGGTCGAACAAGTAAGTTGAAAGAAATCTCTATCTTGTGATTTAGTCAATAGCTTTCCAAATGACTTACCAGTTATCCTTTATGGATTGTCTTATATCACTAGAATTTAAGCTTATTGAGGGCAAGGACTTGTATTTGTATCCCCAGGGCTTAACACAATGTCTGCCACTTAGTAAATAATTAATGCACTTTCTGTTTCTGTCTCTGTCTCAGTCTCTCTGTCTCTGTCTTTCTCTGTCTCTGTCTGTCTGTGTCTCTGTCTCTGTCTCTCTGTGCTCTGGCTATCTCTGTCTCTGTTTCTCTTAGCTTATGAATGACCACAAATGTACACTTCACAGAGAAGTTTCTGAAAAACTGTCTTCAGTGAATTTTTTGAAAAAATTGTTTCTCTTTTACAAGCTGCTTTCATTGAAAATTAAAGAACATTGGTGGTGGTTGAGTTGTTTCCAAATATCAAGAATATAGCTATCCTCAAATCCTCCTATTTTATTGATATCCTTTGTATTTACTTCATTTTCAGACATCTCTCTCTCTTCTCCTTCCCAGAGTTATCCCTTGTAATAAAGAATAAAAACAGAGATAAAAAAACAACTTAGCAAAATTGACCAATACAACAACCAAACCTAGCATTATAAGTAGTGTTCTAAATCCATAATCCCCCATTTCTTCAAAATAGGGAGAAATATGCATTCTTATGCTTCTTGTTTAGGGCCACGCTTGGGCACTATAATTTCATAACATCCAAGTTTGTTTTTTATTATTGTTTTTCTTAATTCTTCTATTTTTGTCACTGTGAATAATGTTTTCTGATTTTGCTTACTCTGCATCAGTTCATATCATTCTTTCTATGCTTTTCTAGATTCTTCAGAGTCATCATTTGTTTCAGTATAACATTCCATTATATTAACATACCACGGCTTGTACCATTCATGTCCCCAATCAATAGATTTTGCTTCAAATTTTTTTTAGTTTTGTTTTGCTAGAATTGGTTATGTGCATTGTTATATATTTGTCATATAGAGGATATTTCTCTTTGTTGTTGATATCCTTAGGATAGAGGTATGTGCCTAGCAATAGGATCTCTGGGTCAAAGGGCATGGAAATACCAGTCCCTTTCTCAGCATGATTTCAAATTATTTTCTATAATTTTCAGAGCAATCCACAGTACAATAGGGCACCTGTCTTTCTACAACCACTCCAAGTATGACTCTTTTTTGGGGGGGGGTTATTTGGAGGGGGGAAGGTAGGGCAATTGGGGTTAAGTGACTTGCCCAAGGTCACACAGCTAGGTTTGTGTGTGTGTGTGTGTGTGTGTGTGTGTGTGTGTGTGTGAAGTGTCTGAGATCAGATTTGAAGTCAGGTCCTCCTGACTCCAGGGCTGGTGCTCTATTCACTGTGCCACCTTGCTGCCCCTGACTGTTTTCTTCTTTTATCATCTTTGCCCTTGTACTGAATGTGAGTTAAAATATCGGGGTTATTTTGATTTGCATTTCTCTTATTATTAGTGCCTTAGAACAGTATTTCATCTGGTTATAAATAATGTGCAAGTCTTTTGTGAACTGTTGTTCATATCCTTTGGCCTCTTAATCATTGGAGAATGACTTTTACCTTTATATATTGATATTCTCTATACATCTTCGGTATCAGACCTTTATCAGAGATACTGAATGCAAATATTTTCCCAACTGAAAAACTCCCTTCTCATCCTAGTTTTATGTAAAAGCTTTTCAACTTTATGTAATCAAAATAATGATCTCTATTAGCCTCTACTCTTGTTTGGTTAATAACTCTATCCCAAGTCTCAGCTGTAAAATGTGATTGATCTGATTTCCCTCTAAATTTTATAATGGTATACCCTTTAATATTCAGGTCTTGTGTATTTTGAGATTATTGTGATATATGGTAAATGATGGTAGTCTGATCCTTCGCAGATACAAGTTTCTAAAAATGAATTTATATATTCCATTTTATTTTTATTGAATAACCAGAAATATTACATTTTGTGTTATTTTGCTACCATATAATAATTAAATAAAAGTTTAAAAATAGTAACCTTCACGAACTCCTGATATGATGCTTCATTTAGGCATGGAAGCATCCCTTTGTTCTTGAAGGCTAATACAGACCTTGTAGTAGCTTTGCAGTTTTTACGGTCCTGAGAAAGCCTCACACATGGTACCTACCAGTTGTATAATGTCTAGTTTTTGAGGCCTACTCTCAATAAGTATAGAGAGACTTCATAGTCACATCATTACACGATTGGTTTTTGTGTTTTTTTTTTATATATTGGGGTGTACTGGGGTAAGCTATTACAAGCTTTAGTTTGTTAAATTTTCAATATGAATATTTACATCTTGCAAAAAGGCAAACACTACAAATCAGAAAATAATATACACAATGACTATAATAATGTGAATGAAAGGAAGACCTATAATACAATTAAAATAATGCTGCAAAATTACAAGAACCCATGAAAATGTAATTTCTCCCACTCCTTTGTAGAGATGGGAAGTCCACAGGTATAGAATGACATTTTTAGTGTAGTGTTCAGTTTTGCTAATTTTTTTCTCTTATTCTTCTTTTTTCTTTAAAAACAAGTCTTTGTTATAAGGGATGGCTTCCTACCTGGGGGAGAAAGAGGAATACAAGGGGAAATCTAGATAATATAAAAACAAACAAAAAATCCAATACCAATTTATTTGGAAAAACACAATAAACTTTTTAAAAGTTCACATTTATAGGGAAATATCTTGTACTCAAATATAGATCTATAAGTTCACTGATATGGATACTCTTTCCAGAATGATACAGACCTAGGGTGGGCAAACTATAGCTTATGGGCTGAATCTAGAGCTATTAAAAAAAAAAAACAAGCAGGAGGCCATATTAACCCATGGGCTATAGTTTACCAATTCCTTATGTATGTTACAATATATTAATGCCCATGAATTCATCATAGTTGATCTTCTAAAGATCTTCTTATGTGATATTTACTCATTTTGACATGTTCATTATGTATACATTTAACTTACCTAGTTAGAGCTATTTTAAGTTTTTAATTCACATCATTGGTAATTTCTTTATAGCAAACTAGTTTACCTTCCAAAGTTAATTATCAAATACTATTAAGAGGAGCATTATTGCCATGATGTATTTTTTCACTCATTGCCAGTTTCTGCATATTGAATTTCCTTTTTCTTATATTCTTCCTTCCACCATTCATTAGCATTGTAAAATCTTTCTCATCTAACCACTGTAATTCAGCAGGGCAGCCATACAACATGTTGTAACCAAAATAATACTGGACTTGAAGTCTGGGGATTAAAGTTTAAATACTGATAATTACTACCTGTAGTAGGATCTTGAGAAAGTCACTTCATTTTTCTAGGCCTTGGTTTCCTCATTTATAAAAAAAAAAAGAAACCTTGTACTATGTGACCTCTCAGCTCCTTTCTTGGTGTATGTATACAGAATCTTGTAATCCTAAAATAAGGTCATTACCAGGACTGCCTTGTAATAAAAGCTTCAGTAAATGGTCCTAAGTCTTAAGTGAACCACCCTTATACTGAACTCATCTCCCAAGTCCAATAATGTAGAGATATCTCTATTTTGCAAAACAAGTAAGTGTGCTAGAATGTAGTGTGTCATTTGCCTTTGATAGAGTCATGAAGATTTAGAGCTAAAAGTGATGTTAGCTATCATCTAGTTCCTCTTGTTTTATTTAGAGATGAGCTAACTAAAGTTAAAAGATCTTTGCAAGATTATATTGCTAGCAAGTAGAAGAGAGCAGGGATTTAAAATTCAGGTCCTTGGAATCCAAATTCTGTGTTGTTGTTGCCTTTTTTCACTCTACTACATTACTACTAACAGCAGACAGCGGGTACAGTGTTCATATCATTATTCTAGTGTATCAATATTTTCAGTGGGGGGATTCCAGATTCATGAGGCTTAACTGAACGTAACCCAAGGAGGTGATTTGTGTGCAATGTACAAGACCTGTAGAGCATGCAAAGATCCCTCAGGATGTAAACTAAAAAAGAGGAAATCATGCAGCAAGATATATGTAGCCAGAGTAGAGGCAAGAATGAACCTCTAAGATCCTGTAGCTAGAAATGAAATGTGTGTTTTCATTAACAACACAATAAATCAATTCAAGTCAAGCCATTACTTAAAAAACAGTCTTAAAGTCTTTGATTTAGGTATAAAACAAAAATCAGGTACTGTTTTCTATATACTATTTAGTGAAAAATAAAATAAAATTCATTGAGTGTACTTATGAGACCTTAACCTGAGTAATCTCTCTATTAGCAATATTTTCTCTGAAATGAATGGAGCAAAGAATATTTGAACCATGATTCACCAAAATCTAAAGTTTTCAGAGAGAGAGAGAGATCCTGCATTTTTTCCAGACCTTGTCCAGGCTCCACAGTAAATGTGTGATTCAGATCAGACTTTCCATTGCACACAAGCAGTAGTGTGTGAGTTTGAGCAGGCATTCTAGGCCAGAGATGGGTCAAATCAGCTTTGTACCCCAAAAATAAACTTTTAAAAGCATCTCCTATTTGTAAGGTTCACTTATTTAGGGGATGCAGGCTCTCTTCCAGTTCCCACACATCTCTGTGCTTTATAACTCAGTCTAAGAGAGGACATGGATTGGTTAAAAATGGCAAAAAAAAAATTAAAAAAAAAAACTTTATACCATCTCTCTGCTGTCCTGGAGTGGAATGAGTGAGAAACCACAAAGGGAATCTCTTTCCACCTCAGTTTTGCAGATGGCAAAGATCAACAAGGAGACAATTACCAGAACTGGAAACTTCCATTTTGAAAATTCTTTCCTTCTATTATTATTGGATAAGAGGAATTAAGAGGTAAGGAATATATATCTTCTTTCCCTTGTGTTCCTAGTACAGTACCTGATGTATAGAAAATATCCAATAAATATTGTTAATCAGTTGCTTCTCTGAGCTAGTATGGGAAGGAAAGAAAATCTGGGAGTCTATAGATTTCCTTAACAACCAAGTTATACTGGTATTTATTGGGTAGTCCAACAGTAGAGTAGAGGGAGAGCTTCATGGTGTAAAGTGAAGGCCTTTCTAGAGATAGCAGCTAGGTACCAAAGTGCATAAAGCACTGGACATGAAGTTAGGAAGACCTGAATTCAAATCCAGCCTAAGACACTTTATTAGCTGCATGACCCTGAGCAGGCCACTTTGCCACTGTTTGCCTCAGTTTTCTCAACTGTAGCATGGGGATGATAATATCAGTTATCTTCACAAGATTGTTGGAAGGATCAAATGAGTAAAGCACTTGGCACAGATTGGCAAATAGTAGATGCTTAAGAAATGGTTTTTTAATCCCCATGGTACATGGACATTTAGAGTGATTCCTTTGCTAATTTCACTTGGTGAATTTAAAAATTCTACCTTCCCATTTTAGGATAAGCGACTGGACTTCTGATTTCACTAAGGGAATCATTAAATGAAGGTACTCCCTCTACCAATGCAATTTATAGTTTTAGAAGGTTACCAAGAGCATTGAAAGATTAAATGATTTGTCCACAGTAACACAACTATTATGTGTCACATCCAAGGTCAGCTTGATATCTAATACTTCAAAATGCCACCCTTTCTTAAGTAGATGATGCTCACACAGATATTAACACAGGCAGGGAAATATGGGCTTTTGCTTTCTTTATTTGAATAACTCAGTACCCTAATTTCTGATATACAGTTGGGGAAAAAATGAAGCTCTGGGCTTCAGGTTGAATATCTTACCTGAATTTTTCTATTGATAAAATTTTTTGGATGTTTACTCACATACGCTTAGCCTCATGCATATAGATATGGACACACTCCTATGTTTGGGCTCTCTCTTTTTAATATGAGTGATAAGTAACTTTGTTTTGTGTTTTAAGTTGGAAAAATGAGAGAATCTCCATGATCCTGTTAGTAATTTATTTGGTGTCTATAGGGTAGGGGCATCTATTTGTTTCCACACTGGCTTATGTCTTATACTCCATGTAGATTCTCATAGAAAAATATGATTTGACCCAAACCTTGCCTATTGCCTGGGGAGATGGGAGGGACTGGTGGTGTAGGAGTTCTGAGAATCAGTTGAGATGATATATGCAAATAGGCTTCTTTTTGAACCATGAAGAGCTATAGGAATACGGGATTGTTTTTGTTGTTATTTTTATTATTATTAAAATCATATGTCTGTAGATGCTTATGTTGTTCAAACATAGTTTCTAAGAATTTGGCTTGGAGAGTGAAAATCCCCACAGATGACTAGAGGATGAACTAATGTTCTAGGGATTGATGCTGTCTTAGGAGGCTGCTTAGCCCACACTTCCTAATCCCAGTAAAGGGGAGCAAAGTCTCTATTTACCCAGCATACTTTTTTTTATCTTGCTGAGTGGAGGACCTCTCTAATGGTGGGGAGTGGAAAGTATATCCTGTGTGAGTAGATGAAGTGGAGTTTTTTCTGGCTTCAACCAAGAAGCATAATTTACTTATTTAGGATGGAATTTTATTTGTACGTCAAGAGCCATCCAGCCAGGATGAGAGTCATGTGAAAAAAAAAGAATCACAACCACCACAGCATTGGCAAAAAATCACATTTTCACAGGTTAGCAATAAAGCAAAACATTTTTCATTCTTGCCTCCAAATTTTGACACCACCAAAGGGAAGTTTTCACTGATTGAGGGGAAGCACAAAATGGAGAGTGGTAATATGAGAGAAGGCTGATTGTGAATGCTGCAAAAGGATGAACACTGTTGGACTGCTATCTGAGATCCATGCTTTTAAAGAAGCCCTGAAGCAAAGTTGATTAGTGTTAGCATTTTTTTTTTGTTCTCTATGTCTTCCTCTGTGATTGTCTCTTTCTTCCCTCCTTCTTTCCCTTCCTTCCATTTTTCCTTCCTTCCTTCTTTCTTCATTCCCTTATGTTTTTCCTTACTTTCCTCATTCCTTACTTCCTTTCCTCCCTTCTTCCTTCTTTCCTTTGCTCCCTTCTCTTTCCTTCCTTTTCTCCTTCCTCCCTTCTCTCTTTTCATCCTCCCTCCCTCTTTCCCTTCCTTCCTTCCTTCCTTCCTTCCTTCCTTCCTTCCTTCCTTCCTTCCTTCCTTCCTTCCTTCCTTCCTTCCTTCCTTCTTCATTTGTCTCTATCTAGTGTCTTTTTCTCTGACTTACTCTTTGTCTCTCTCTCACATTGAAAAGCACATTTTCCTTTCCATTAAGATTTATAACCTCCTGCCAACTACATTGCTGGAGCAAGTTTTCCCCTTCAATTTAACAATGCACATATTAGACTGTAATGTACTCATAAAACCTTCCCAGATAGTGTTTATGAAATGCATTTCTCCAAAGGACCCAAGCTGAACAGAAATACAGTATATGTAGTCTGGAACCAAGTAGCTGTCATGCCTTTATTAGTCTAGTTCCAATGAAAGGTCAAGTTCAGTGAATTCCATTTCTCTAAGTTTAGACAACGAGCTCCCCCAGGGTTCTTAGTGACAAATTCCACCACCACTGAATTTCTGCTTTACTTACTATTTAGTGTAGTTAGAGTTGTTTTCTAGTCCCTTCTGATCTCTTAACTTGGATAATTCATTTGCATTTTCCCACCAATTTCAAGACTCAAGAATTTTGCAAATTTGACATGGCACACACACATACACACACACACACACTTAAAAAACAGAGCATAAAAATGACATATCTACAGTGAAGAAAATAAGAGAGAAATTTTTAATCATACTTTCATAAATACTTTTGTTGAACAGTTGGTTTAAATTTCCAAATCACCCTTGTTTCAAAGGGACAGTATCAAAACACATGCAAAAAATAAAAGTCTAAATAAAGCACAATAAATTATTTCACTGCTTAGGTATTAGATTTCAAAGGGAGAAGAGAGTACACATAAGGATATTAGAGTGGACTATATTGGATCTTTGGGAATTGCTGTCAGATATTGATGAAAACAGAGAGACTGTAGGAGATCAGATAAAAGAGAGAAATGATTACATTTGGAAGAACAATGTGAAATGCAGGGCCAAAAGAGATTTCAAATGTAAGCTAATAGCAATCCACCAAAGAACAAAGTTGGAGAGCGTCCCACATATTTAACCACATTTACAATCATTCAGCATCTGTAAAAATTTTTACATAGCATTTTTCCTCATTTCAAAATTTGCAAAATACATATTTAATAGGTTTAGCATGTCAGTCAGCAATTTAGTCCACAGACAGTGAAAAAATTGTATGTGTGCTTTAAAGGGGGGTAGGGAGGGGATTGATTTTGGTGCTTCTGCCATTATCTAAGTCTATCCATGCTATAAAATAGCCAGCCTGGAGAATAGCAGATTCACAACTAGGAGATGCCATAGTCACTACCCTTCTATATGTTTTGAAAGTCATGCTCATGGGTGAAAAATCCTATTCCATTGTGTTGTTCTTTCCCAGAAGTTTCCCATTACTTCAACCTGGAGCAATGATGGTCTTATTTCAAAATGTTTCTTCTCCTTTTTCACAAGGCCATACCCTTAAAGAATATGACACAAGACCATTCTTTCTTGCCACATGCCTTCCTTGGTGACAGAATTTGTCGGTTTAAAGATTCATATGTTCGAATTTCCAATGTTTGGTCACAATATAAATAAATTAGTATGCCTAAAGAGTTGAACTTGACTTGGACAGTTACTTAATGGCTAGCCTAGTTTATTCATTATCCATATCTGGAAAGGAAAGCACAAATAACTCTGTTCTCTTAGTGTTAAGATAAACTTGAATGGCCCTGGTATGAACTTGGTTCTAATTTTGTTAATATAGATATAACCCTAATTTATATGAGGTTGGTTTTCTAATAGGTTGTTTTCCCCCTTTTAATTATCCATAATTTCTCTATAGGGTATATAGGGAGGAAAAGGAGCATGGAAGCATAAAAGACAAAGCAGAATCAGCCAAAAATAAACTTTTATTAATTGCTTGATATAGTTCAGGCAATGTGCTAATTGCTGGGGATACAAAAAAGTAAAAATGTGGTCCCTGTCCTCAAGGAGCTCGCACATTAATAGAGGAAGACTACATGTAAGCAACTATGACCACACAAGATGGAGGGTACTCTTAGAGGAACAGCATTTGTGAGATGTGGTAAGGGACAGGGGGAGACCAAGATAAATGGAAAGAAATATTGAAGGACCAATCAAATATTGAACAATCAATCAAGGGAATGTTTATAACAATAATAATTGACATTTACATAGCAATTTTAAAGTTGGCAAAGTATGTCATTCATAACATTTTCTCATATAATCTTTATAACAACCCCATGAGTAAGTACTATCAGTATTATTTATGGAACACTTAATTTCATGTGAGCCACTATAAAGTATGGTTCATATAATATCATAGGTAGAATAAGAGATATAAAAAGGATATTTAAAAACAGCATGTGGTAGATGTCTCATAAGTGTTACAGTCAGTAAGTGCTACACTTCTAGCTGAATACTGAAAATGTAGCCTTAGACAAGTCACTTAAAATCTCTGGGTCTCTGTGAATGATTTTTTTAACTAGAAAAAGAGGGTGTTGAACTAGATGGTATCTAAAGTTCTTTCAAGTTCTAAAAAATCTGATTGTATAATTCTGAGAAGAATTATATATCCATGAACATCTACAAACTGGATATTGAAAGATAAGCAAACAGAAATCAATACCCTGGATCATTTGAGAAACCAATCTTAAAGCATGTGGTACAAAGAGATAGCCAAAAGTGAATGGTGTTTCCTTCATGTTGTCACATCATTCATCATTGGAAAATGGTTCTTTGATAGCCATAACAAAGACTGTGATCTTGATGGAGGAGTGACTGATAAAATGCTCTGACAAGGACCCTCCCATGGCTATGTGGGACACTTCATATTGTTTTAAAAAATATTTCATCTATAAGGTTCCTTTTCACTACTGTCTACACCCAGGTATGCATTTCTTCCATCCCCAAACATTTGTTTGCTGTTATGTACACATAAGCCCAGAAAGACTTGCCATTGAGCTCATTTCTTCTGATATCCCTGCCAACTCTGTGTTTGCATGGATTCTGCACATCAGGACTTCAAGAATAGATTACTGTGAAAATGTTCTGTCCATTGCAATGGAATTATATTAAAAGATATATATTACCTAATGTATTTAAAATGGAAACACTTCTTACCCCAAATACTGGAAATATGTAAGTGAAGATGATTTCCTTAGTATATTTACTTATATACTGGTTTTGTTTAAAACTTCAGAAGATCATTGATTTCATGCATGTGGGGATTGCCTCCACTGATGTGAATCCCTTCCACGTCTTAATAGACAGTTTTATGAGGTGCTGTGAAAATAATAATAATAAAAAATAAAATCATCACCTGATTATGCAACCACCTTCAAAGAGTCAGTCACAGAATACAGGAATCAACTAGTCCATATCTAAGCAGGAATCTTTTCTAGAACATAGGCAACAAAGTAGTCATCTAGACTTTCCTTAAAATCTTTCAGGGAGCAAATGCTAGTTACCTCTAGAGTCAACCCATTTTACTTTAATCAGGGAGGTTTTTCTTAACATCAAAGTCTAAACTTGCCCCTCTGCCCCTTCCACTCAGCCCATCTAGTTTCATCTTCTGATTTGTGGTTGTTGTTAAATTGTGTCTGACTCTTCATAACCCCATTTAGGGTTTTCTTGGCAGAGATACTGAAGTGGTTTGCAATTTCCTTCTCTAGGTCACTTTGCAGATGAGGAAACTGAGACAAACAGGTTAGGTGACTTGCCTACAGTCACAGAACTAGTAAGCGTCTGAGGCTAGATTTGAATTCAGGAAGATCAGTCCCCCTGATTACAGGCCCAGAACTCTATTCACTGTGTCACCCACATGCCCTCCATCTTCTGATAACAAGAAGAAAAGGTCTTATTCCTTTTTTATGTTAGATCTAGCCCTCCAATTCCTTGAAAATCTCTGCCATGAACTACTCTCTATCAAATCTTCTCTTCCAGATCTCTCACCCTACCCTGCCCTTCAGAAACAGGAGTCTATAGAAGGACTATAAAGGATGAGAAACCCCACAAAACCAGCATAGACTCATAGCACTTTAGATGAGGAAGAGATTTCAAATAAAAGGTCATTTAATCCATATGCCTGCCATCAGGCAGCAACACCTAAACCCCTTCAGAGGAAAAAAAAATCTATCTCACTGTGATATGTATGATATGATAGTCTTCATAATATCTTCTCCACTAATGTTCATTCTACAGATAAAAAGTGAGGCCTATAGGGGGTTAATGTCACATAGCTAGTAAGTGGCAGAGTTAATAAGGATAGATTCAAACCTTCATTTGAATACCATCCAGCACTGTTTTAACCATACCACAAAGATCAAGTGAACATCTCTCTATGATTCTTTCAACCATTTCTCTAATAGCATGTTCCAAAATCTTCTCACCATCCTGATCAATTTCTTCTATATTTCATCCAACTTGTCTATGCCCTTACTCAAATGTGGTGGCCAGAAATGAGCACAACACAACACAACATGATGCAGTCTCACTAAAAGCTGTATCTTATAGTTTTGATCCCAAGGGCAAACTCCATCCAATATGCCCAGAATAAATGAAATTTGTAATTTGAAAAACGTTTTTAGAACAAATTCATTTAGGGGTGAGAAAAGTTGGAGAAAACCTGGTACATAAGGCATGAATGGGAACATAGTCTTGGAAATTGCTTTTTCTTTTGGTAGTGTTGGGGGTGGGGATGGAGGTGTGTGTGTGTGTGTGTGTGTGTGTGTGTGTGTGTGTGTGTGTGTGTTGAGGGGAGAGGAAACATGGGAACCATGAATACGAAAAATTGTTAGTGGAAAGGGAGAGCAAGGCAAGGTTGTACTGAGAAGAAACGTATGTGGAGTTTGGCTCAGGGAAAATGAGGAAGAGAAAGTATTCTATCTGATATTTCTGATTTTAATTAATTGTTCTTGTTAATTAAATACTAAGCACAGTTATTTCAATGTTGATGAAAAAATGTCCTTCTGTCAGCACCCTATGAATTTCAATGCTCTCGGACATAGCCCTGTGTTGCAGCAAGCACCCCAAGCGTCCTCAGGGTTTGCAGCTACCACAGGTTGTTGGATCTGCTTTGTTAAAGGAAAGCAACTCAAAATGGGTTAACAAGCTTACTTTAATCAGTCAGACATCGTTTACCTTGTTACCTTATCAGATATCGTTTACCTTGTTCAGGAGAAAAGGTCAGCACCCTGAACCTCAAAGTATACAGGCATAATTATCAAGACAGAAACATCAAGTAGACAGATTTCCAAACTGTCCAACCATTACATCCATACCCAGTCAACATCTGGGTTTCCACATTCTGGGTTTTTCAAAGCCGGGGGACTCTCAACAACGGCTTCCCAGAATTCAGATCAAATCACAGGATACTTCTCAAAGTGAGTCCCAAAACAAAGCTACACATCAGGGCTTATATAGCCTTCTCCTGGCTCAGAGAATGTAACAACCTTATTGACTCACTGGCCAATCAAGTATCTACTGAAAAACAAGCCTCCCACCCCAGGCTTCAGGTGCACATTAGCCTAGGGGCAGGGAAGATCTTCAAAATTTACATTCTTATTACACCCTGATATCCCTGTCCGAGTTATGGCTTTAGCCTTGCCAGGGAAGAACCTAGGAGATCTACTACTTTCTTTTAGTAATAAGTCTTTCTATTGTAGCTAGGTTGGTTGGTCATAAGACACCAGACACGTTAAATGTTGCTAAGCCCATACTCAAAGATTTTCTGTCTTGGTAAGACAGAGATTATACTTTGGTGGTATAACCTTTAAGAACCTAGGATCACCTCCATGGCACAGCAAGGTGTCAATGTAGGACCTTAATAGAGGTTGTATGTTAAAAAAAACCCTCAACTACTTTACCATAAATTAAAAAAAATAAGCCTATAGTGTTGCTTTGTTATTACAAAATTCATATGTTCATATTTTCAAATAAGGTCAAAGGATCAGGTCTTTGAACTTGTTTCAATCTTGATTACAGCCTCCACAAAAGACAAGAAATACATTTACACAATGGCAAAATGTAACTCAAAATAATATTGTTTTTGTTTTAGAGGGGAGGTTTGCCAAGCAAAGCCTTCCACTTGATATTTTGAAAAATAACAGTACTGTACTTCTCTGGAGAGGTTTGATTAGTCCTTTATAACAAGATAGATCCTCATCTATGCGGAGTGATTTAGGTGTGGTCTTGCCTAAAGGCAGGTGTAGGGAGTTATGATCTCTTAATTAAAACCCCTTCCTATTCTATAAGGCTGTGATTCTACAATTATTCTCCAAGGTTCCTCAGTAATGTCTGAAGTTTCTGAAAGTCATGATTTGACATGACTTTTTGACACAATTTGAAGTGTGTGAATCCTGCAGTCAGGAGATTTGAATTTATATCTTGTTCCTTCTCATGAGTTTGTTTCTCTTTTTTGTAAAAATAAAAATAATATCTACTTCATAGGTTTGTTGTGAGGAAGTGTAATAGATATTATATAGCATAGTAAAATGTTGATTTGGGATCAATTTTGGGTTCTAATTCTATATCCACTGCTTACTAGCTGTGTGACCTTAGGTAAATTAATTCTCCTTTTTCTATATCACTTTCCTCATCTGTAAAATGAAATCAGAACATGAGTTTAGAGCTGAAAGGGACCTTAAAAGTCATCTTAGATGACCTCTTCTTTTTATAGATTAAAAAATGGAGGTCCAGAGAGTATTGGGTGATCTCTCTGGTCCCTTCTTGTTCTAAATCTTGATTTAAATTAGGTTACTACCTGATAAAATCTATTGCATCCCTATCACTTCTAGGATCAAAGACAAATCCACTATGCAAAACTTAAAGTTCTTCATACCCTGGTTCCAAATTACTTTTTCCAGATTTTATAAAAATTTTTCACTTTGTACTTTAACTAGTCCAAGCAAACTAGCTTCCTTGCTGTACTTTGCATAGTTTACTCCATCTCCTAATTTCATGCCTGGGATATATTCCCTCCTTACCTCTGACTTTAGTATCTCTAGTTTCTTTCAAAAGCTTGGCTCAAGTGCTATTTTCTGCACAGAGCCTTTTCTGACCCCAGAAAAATCATCTTAAAGTTATATAGAAAAACAAAAATACCTCCATGCATATGTTTTCTTTTGCCCATTAGAAGGTGAACACCTTGAGATCAGAGACTCTTTTATTTTTTTTCTTTGTGTCCCTAGCACTTAGCATCATGGCTGGTATATAATAGTCATTTAATAAATGATTATTTATAGATTGCTCCTTCAAGTGCTGTACAAATTTCTATACATTTTAATTCATTTTAAATACAAATGACATTTTAAAAATTTAATAAACATTTATTCTTCTTGGTATGTGGAATACACTTAGATATGTAGCAATTTTAGACACCTAACAATTTTTAAGATTATATAGAATGCTTTCTCGTCTGTGAATTTTATCCTAGTTTTGACTGGATAATTCAAGAAATAGCCACCCCAAATTGTCCTAAACACTGGAGATGCAAAGAAAGGCAAAAAAGGAATCTTTGCTGTCAAGGAACTCACAGCCTAATGAGGAAGACAACATGCAAACAACTATGTACAAGACAAATTGAGAGTAATCTCAGAAGAAGTACCAAGATTAAGGAGGATTAAGAAAGTCTTGCAGAAGATAAGACTTCTGAGAGTTGAAGGAAACCAGGGAAGCCTGGAGAGAAAGGAAGAGGAGGAGGAGGAGAGTTCCAGGCTTGAGGGACAGACAGTGAAGACATACAGGGTTGAGAGATGAAGTCCTGGTCTGAGAAGACTGGAAAAGTAGGAAAGGATCAAGTTGTGACAGGCTTCAAAAGACAGAAAATCTTCTATGGGAATCATGTGCATAGAGATGATAAAATAATCCATAATAGAGCTGATGATGTCACCTATTAAGAGTGTATAGAAAGAAAAGAGGAAAGGGTTCGAGACATACTTGGAAGATATCAATAGTAAGTAGGCAGTATTGCATTCTCTTTTTACCCCTACTCTTAATTTCATACTGACAATATTGTTTAGACTTCCCATCTCCTGACAAATAGCATTCTCAGTCTTTTGGTTTTAGATCTCTGAAGTATATTTCTACTTCCATATTATTACTTTTATGGATTTGGCACCTTGTTTCATCTCAACCTGTATTGTTTCTCTCCCATTCATTTTTTCTCTTCTTCCTATGCAAATTTCATCTACATCTCTACTCATGTCCCACCTCTCCTTCTATTGTGCCTTTTGATACATTCCAAATGTTGTTTTGTTTTGTTTTGTTTTTTGGTAGGGGGCTATTAGAGAGAGATGGCATGAGTTAAAGGGTGAGGAATCCTATGTGTTTTAGAGTCCATAGTTCCATACTATAACTTTTCTGTAAAATTTTCCCCACTTTCGTATCTATTTCCCAGGAGAAATTTAATTTTATTCTGTTTATTTTAATGATTTACCTCAATAAATTTAAGGATCCTTGGTTTTATTGGCATTATTACTTTTTTGCCAACCTAGATGCAAACTCCTCTATACCTTAGTATCAATGAGATTCTGTGGCAAATCTTCTGGGAATGAGCCTCTAACCCAGTATAGTATGGTGTGTCATCACGCCTGTACACAAAGCCTATACCTAAATCTTAATAGAACCAACTAGAACTTGGACACCACTAGCATAGTTTGTAATAAACCAGGACTTGCCTCCCCACCACAATGAGGTACCAGAGTAAGGTTTTAGTGAAGAATTTTAACTATTCTTAGTTTAATTGCCACATAGTTTTGTCAGTGGCCTACAAATTGCCACCAGTGAGAGTAAGGGGCAATTCAGGAGAGGAATTGACTTTCTAAAATCTGTCAAATCAGAGATGAATGGTATATTCTATATCTGACCATTCAGATGAGTGCATTTATCTGGATTTTTATGACTGACTAGAAATGGAAATGGAATCTCACTTAAGAGACTACCACCTTGGTAATTCATTTACCCTAACTTTCAATAGTATAATTTGATACTTAAAGGCCTCAATTTCTGGATAGTCAAAAAAAAAGTATTAAACAAGGATGCAAGAGAGTAAGATGAATCTAAATGAGAATGCTCACAGCAAAATCAGATAAAATCAAAAATCTGGTTGTTCTACATGGTCACATCATGCTGTCCAAAGGTTGCAGTGACCCAGAATTATACTACTAGTGGAATCATTTCAATGAATTGCAAGGAATGGAATCAGTCTCATCTTAGAGTTATGCCTAATCGAGCAACTGCTACTTCCAATAGTTTATTAAAGCCAACAATGACAGATTACAAATAGCATAGGTAAATTCACAAATATAGATCCACCATAGCTTCTTAATAAGAAGAAAGGAATATTTAGAGATACATTCATAGCTTTCTACCATCCACACCATAAAATAATAGAAAGTAAATGCCCCACAAAAATAATTTCTTGGTTCCATGGTTAGAGTTAGAAACCTAGGGCTTGGTATAGTGTTAGTCTGATCATTTTAGTGGTTATTTATATTTTCATTATTCAATTTTTTTAAATACTAGGAACACTACCTTCAGTTCTAAGAAGATCCAATAAATTTTAATTAAAATTTATATGATCTGACTTCATATGTATAATGGATATCGTATTTCTTGCCTTCTCAATGGATGGGGGAGGGGATGAAGGGAGGAAGAGATTTGAAGCTGAAAATAAAATTTTAAAAATTATATGATCTCTAGAATAAATAACTCAGACACAATTTTATTTTGCTAGAAAGCAAGTCTTGTAAACTTAGTTGTATTCTGAGATATTAGGATTGGGTTCTACACACAATACATCTTGGTAATCTGTTCTTCTCTATCATTTCTCTCCTTTTCCACCCCTCTCCTCTCCCCTACCCAATGCACCTTTATTGACATGGAACTGTTATTGTAGTAAATTGAATTCTAAAGGAAAACATTATTAATGTATTTCATTTCACTTAAAGTATTACCAACCAATACAAAACATAGATCTAACCAAACATGTTTCCTCATTCTATAAAGAAATATCTGTGGATTGACTTACAAGCTTGGTTCATATCCCTGAGTCCTCTAAAGAAAAGAAACAAAAAAGAAACACAGTGACCTGATATACCTTTTTTAAAAAATTATTTATTTTTTTATTTATTTTTAAACATTCTTTTCTTTCTAAATTTTGAGTTCCAGATTCTTTCCCTCTCTCCCACCCTTCCCCCACCCACTGAGAAGGCAAACAATATAATATCAATTATACATGTGAAATCACGCAAGATATATTTCTATATCAGCTATATTGCAGAGAAAGAAAACGTGTGTGTGTGTGACAGAGAGAGAGAGAGAGAGAGAGAGAGAGAGAGAGAGAGAGAGAGAGAGGGAGGGGGGGGGGGGGGAAGAGACAGAGAGAGACACAGAAAAAGAGAGACAGAGACAGAGAAATAGAGTTATATTTCAGTTTTTGCTTAGTACATCATTTTTTCTCTGCATGTAGACAGCATTTTCTCATGAGTCCTTATGATTTGTCTTGGATCCCTATATTGATTAGAGTAGACAGGTCTTTCACAGCTGATTATTATTACAACATTGCTGTTACTGTGCACAATGACCGGTCTCCCCTAACTTTACTTTGCATCAATTCATATACATCTTGTCATATTTTTGTTCGTTTTTTCTGAAACCACCCCCTCATAATTTCTTATAGCATAATAGTACTCCATTACAACTGTATGCGACAATTAGTTCAGTCATTCCCCAACTGATGAGCATCTCTACAAATTCTAATTCTTTGCCACTATAAAAAGAGGTGCTACAAATAAATATTTTTGCACAAATAGACCCTTTTCCTCTTTTTAAAAATCTCTTTGGGGTTATAGACATACTAATGGTATTGCTGGATCAAAGGTTATACACAGTTTGAGCATAGTTCCAGATTATTCTCCAGAATAGTTGGATCAATTCACAACTACACCAACAGTTCATTGATGTACCTATTTTCCCTCATCCCCTTCAATATTTGTCATTTCTAATAGATATGAGGTGGTATTTCTAAGATGTTTTAATTTGTATTTCTTTAATTATAGAGATTTATAACATTTTTCGTATGACTATAGGTAGCTTTCATTTCTTGTTCTGAAAGCTGACTGTTTATATCCTTTGACCTTTTATCAATTGGAATGACTCTTACTTTTATAAATTTTACTCAATTCCCTACATATTTGAGAAATAAGGCCTTTATCAGAGAAACTTGGTGTAAAATTTTTTGATATTATTTCCTTGTCTATAGGACCTTTTAGAAAAATGCAATTTCCTTGATTATCTCTTACCATTAGATCTTTTTTTGCTTTTGCTTTATGTGAGATCATGATCGTCACTTTTGCCCTCTGCACTTTGGCTGGAGTATAATACTTTGCTCCAGCCCTTCATTTCAACTTTGTGTGTCTGACTACTATCATTTAAAGAAGATTATGTGACAGAATAAGTTTTATGAAATTGCTGTTTGTCAACTGAATTCCTAGAGTTTAAGACAATTCAAATGGCTATGGGATAAGTGGGTAACAAATGACAATAAGAATCTCATCATGAATATCATGCTTAAAAATACCTTTTTAAAAGGTATAAAAGTATATAAAGTATAAAAATATTTAAAGTAATCTGGATAGAGCACCAGGTATGAAAGACAAAGGCTGCCATCCCTAGTATTCTAAATACAACTCCAGGGCAATCTTTATGCACCCTTTCGATAGTTCTGGTGCTGGCTGCCAATGACCATAAGGAGATAACAGGAATTCAACTACTCCAAATATCATGTGGGGCCTGGCAAACTTCCTGCTGAGAGAGGAGCAAAGTAGTTGAGAAGAAAGAAAGAAAAAGGGAGGGAGGGCGGGAGAGAGAGAGACAGAGAGAGAGAAAGGAAGGAAGAGGAAAGAAGGAAGGAATACTTGACCTGAGGTGAAAATATTCCTTTCCTCTTAACTTAACTTTGACAGCTAAAGTCAAAGCCCTGTTGGATGTACCTCCAGCTTTACTTAACAATCTTGGAGTAGTAGATGGAGCAGACAATGTTTGCCCTGGATTCTAGCAACTACATCCATACCTCCCTAATAACTGCTTCAGTTCACTGAATTCTACTCTGTTCCATAACCATAGTTGTACCTACTGCTCTCAACCTCAATCCCAGCCAGCCAGGCTGTAAGAACATGATTTTGATCAGGAAGAATGAGTAAGAGTGTGGATCATAGGATCACAGATTTAAAACTGGAAAGAACCTTAGATCTATTAAGTCCTGCCCCCAAATTTTCTGCCTTATTGGCCCCCTCTCCCATTGCTGAGTGCCTCCTGGGAACCTACATTTTAGGGATGGGCATAGGCCTAATCATGTTTTACTCCTCTCCTGGATTGTTCTTCTGACTCCCCAAACTTTGCCAGCATGACTCAGTTACCTTCTCACCTTAGGACATCCCTCATGCATCCCTCACTTCTCCAATTGTTGGGTTCTTTCTGAGAATCTCCATTTTGGATATAGGCCCAGGATATATGTCCATGTTTCCTGCCCCTCCTTCATGTCCTTCTGATTCTCCATATTTTGCCAGTAGACCCCAAGTGAGGACCTTTTTCTCCCCCATACTCCCAGTTTTTCAGCTTATTTTTATGTGTTGTCTTCTCCCATTAGAATGTAACATCCTTGAGGGTAGGGACTACCTTTTATTTGTCATATTTTTGTATCCCCAGCACTTAGAACAAAACGTGGCATATAATAAATAGTTGATAAATGCTCATTGCCTGTTTGCCAGTCTACCAGATAAAGACACGGAGACAAGAGAAGTTAAGTGACTTGCCCAGGGTCACACATCTGAGATAGAATTTAAACCTATATCTAAAAGAATTCAAGTCCAGTACACTATCTATTACTCTACACTACCTCGGTATAAATCTTTCCACTACAGGAAAAAAAATCTCAAAACATGCTCCACTGATGTCAATTATATCATCAAACCAGATAAAGGAATATATGTCAATTCAGAGGTCAGACCATCCTTACCTATGATCAGGACTAGTAAAATAGCAGCCTAAATGTTCTGCTGTACATGATCTATGTATAAAGGCTGATACTATAAACAAATTAGGGGAGCAAGGAATAGTTTATCTGTCAGATTTATGAAGAATGGAAGAATTTATGACCAAACAAGAGATAGCATTACAAAGTACAAAATGGATAATTTTGATTACATCAAATTGAAATTTTTTTGCACAAACAAAAACAATGCAACCAAGATTAGGAGGGAAGCAGAAAACTGGAAAAGAATTTTTAACAACCAGTGTCTCTGATAAAGGCCTCATTTCTCAAATATATAGAGAACTAAGTAAAATTTATGAAAATATTAGTCATTCCCAATTGATAAATGGTCAAAGGATATGAACAGGCAGTTTTCAGAGAAAAAATTATAGCTATCTATAGCCATATGAAAAAATGCTCTAAATCACTATTGATTAGAGTGATGCAAATCAAAACAACTCTGAGGTACCACATCACACCTATCAGATTGGCTACCATGGCAAAACAGGAAAATAATAAATGTTGGAGAAGATGTGGAAAAGTTCTAACACTGATTTATTGTTGGTGGAACTGTGAGCTGATCCAACCATTCTGAAGAGCAATTTGCAAGTATGCCTAAAGGGCTATAAATAAGTACATACGCTTTGACCCAACAATACCACTTCTAGGGCTCTATCCCAAAGAGATCACAAAAGTGGGAAAAGGACCTACCTGTACAAAAATATTTATAGTAGCTCTTTTTGTGGTGACAAAGAACTGGAAATTAAGGAGATGCCCATCAATTGGGGAATAAAGTTAAACAAGTTGTAGTGCATGAATGTAATGGAATACTATTGTGCTATAAGAAATAATGAACAGGCAGACTTTTGAGAAACCTAAATGTTCTGCTGTATTTATCATTGTTAGTAACTATTGACAACTGTTGAGTATGTTATATGAAAGATACTGTGATTTCTTTGTTGGAAAATTGCCTGTTCATATCCTTTGACCATTTATCAATTGGTAATGACTCATGTTCTTGTAAATTTTACTTAGTTCTCTATATATTTGAGAAAAAAGGCCTTCCTTTATCAGAGAAATTTGCTGCACATATCTCTTCCAATTTCCTTCTAATCTTGCCTTCATTGGTTTTGTTCATGTGAAACCTTTTTTTTTCTTTTTCGAGGGTAATTGGGGTTAAGTAACTTGCCCAAGGTTACACAGCTAGTTTTTTTCTTCTTTTTTTTGTGTTAAGTGTCTGAGGCTGGAATCAAACTCAGGTCTTCCTGACTCTGGGGCCGGTGCTATGTGAAACCCTTTTAATTTGATACAATCAAAATTATCCATTTTAAAACACAGGATCCTTTCTATCTCTTGTTTGGGCAAAAACTCTTCCTTAGACATAGATCTGAAATTTTCCATGCTTTCTTAGTTTGCTTATGACATCACTCTTTATGTCTAAATCATTCATCCATTCTGACCTTATCTATGGTATGAGATCCATATAAACTAGATAGAATGATAGGATATGTACTTTAATTTCTTTAAAAGTTTGTGTTTTCTTTGGTCTTGACACAGCATTATGAATCTCAGAGGTAGAAGATGCCTCAGAGGACATCTAGTCCAAGAATTTTCTCTACAATATCTTTAACAAATAGTCATCCAGACTTTAATTTGAAGACCAGTTATGAAAACATACTATCTCCTAAGGTAGCTTGCTCTACTTTTGGATTCTTCTAGTTATTAGGAAATGTGCTTCTCTGTAACTTTCACTGATCCAATTTTTGCCTTCTAGGGCTAAGCAGAACATTTCTAAATTTTTGTCTACTGACAAGCCTTCACACACTTTCAGACTTCCCCAAATCTGGTCTCTCCCCAACAATATTGTATCTTATATTCATAGATTGATGAAGCTTAGAGTTGGAAGAGATGGTAGAGATAATTTAGACCAGGAATGGGGAAATCTGGTGTCTTCAGACCACATGTGGCCTTCTAGGTCTTTGTGTGCAGCTTTTTGACTAAGTCCAAGTTTTACAGAACAAATATTTTTATTAAGAGAATTTGTTCGGTGGAATTTGTATTCAAAGGGCTGCATTTAAGGACCTAGAGGGCCATATGTGGCTTCAAGGCTGCAGGTTCTTCAATCCTGATCCAGAACCAATATCTACATTTTGTCAAATAAATGAAAAAAATCTGGCTTAATGAAGTTAAATACATTTTCCAAGATAATAAGTAGAGCTTTCTAATAGATAGTTCTAGTCAAATCACCCTTTTTGATCAAAAAGCCTTCAATGGCTCCTCCATTGGCTACAGAATAAGGTTGGAAATCCATAAAATTAAATTCATCACTCTCCATACTATGGCCCTAACTTATTTTTATGGTCATATTTCCCAGTGTTTCTTTTTATAGATACCATTTTCCAGCCAAACTGAACTATTAAATTTCTTCCTGAATATAGTCTTGTCTTTTTGTTTATTCTGTTTCCCTCTTCCTAGAATGTGTTCATTGCTCCTACCCTACTGTCATTTAAATCTGTCCAAACCCTACCATTCAAGGCCCAATTCAAAAGTCTTCTTCTTCTTCTTCTTCTCCTTCTTCTCCTTCTTCTTCTTCTTCTTCTTCTTCTTCTTCTTCTTCTTCTTCTTCT